>NC_041223.1:86355962-86427516 GCF_002837175.3 Physeter macrocephalus
GCAGGCTCAGCGGCCACGGCTCACGGGCCCAGCCGCTCCGCGGCACGTGGGATCTTCCCGGACCGGGGCACGAACCCGTGTCCCCTGCATCGGCAGGCGGACTCCCAACCACTGCGCCACCAGGGAAGCCCACAAATAATCATTTTAATGAAGTAATTATGAGATGGGAACAACTGTGGGATGTAGAAGAGGATCCACATGTGAAACACAACTAGAATGATGGGGGCATAACAGCATCAAGCAGAAACATGGCATTGTTGGCATTTTAATGTAGGCCGTTTGAGACTTTTTGATGTCAACCATTTAATCAATTAGCCATTCTATCTACATATGTTTTTTATGCATCTTGCTATCTAAGCATTCCTCTCCCTTAGCTAAATGTCACATTATCTGTCTATGCAATAAATATGTATCTAAAACATCATGCATTTTTATATCCTATTGGGGAAGTGGACCTCAAGCCCTATATAGTTTAGCCAGAGAATAAAGTGTGTCCAAATTGGGACACACACACACACACACAGGAGGGAGAGAGAGAGAGAGAGAGACAGAGAGAGTACTGGTTCTCTTTATCATGTGGAAGTAGTATGGCACTCTCACCAACTGAAAAGAAAGAAAGTAGAAAAGGCATGGTTTCCATATGTGATGAACATTTTAACCTTTTGAAAGATCAATTCCTGTGATCGTGGTACTATTGGAACTGTACTTCCCTTCCTTGGGAACGCAGTATGAGTTTTAGAATTTACCTCATCCTTGTTGAAAGAGGGATGAGGAGACTCACAAAAAAGAGAAGAGCTTTAACTCAGATTTTTTCCCCAAAAAACCAATATGTTTTTTATATTTTTAAATTTTTTATATTTGTCACTTATTTTCACTTGTTGTGGATGGTCTGTTGATGTTTTTACCCATTATTCTATTGGAAAGTGCATTTTTATATTGAATTGTATGTGTTCTTTGTATATTAATGAGCATTATCCATATGCCTGTCATATAGATTGCAAGTATTATTCCCAGATTGATGCATAGCTTTTATTTTGCTTTTGGGTATACAGATATTAAACTTTTTAATACTATTATATGTACTAGTGCTTTCCTTTGCAATTTTTGCCTTACAGTGTTACACTTAAAAAAGCTTTTCATTCTCATTCTCATTTCATCTTCATCTGTATTTCCTTCAGCCTTTCCATTTAGAAACAGGGGTAGTTCTCTGTTTCAAGTTAGCATTTACATTTCTTGATAAGTTTAGTAGTTTTCTACATATAGGTCCTGTGATTTTGTTCTATTATTCCCAGGTATCTGTTCTTGTTTTGGGAATGGTAATTTATATCTGGGATTTTAAAAATTTGTTATTTCAGCTGTAAAAGAAAGGTGTAGGAATATCTATGTATGTTTTCTCAATTGGCTATTTGAGTGAGCTATCTATTCAAATAATTTTTTTTTGATCATCTTGGGCTTTCTAAAAGGACACTCCATTCATATGTAAATATTGGGAACTTTGCTTTTTAATTTTTATTTCTTTTTTCTTATTTTTCTTTTTGATTAGGAATTTTTAAAAAAGGGCAACAGCTTTTTCACTTGAGTTCTTTTAATTGACTAACCACCCTCTATGAGGAAATATTTTGAAATGGTTTTATTGTAGGAAGGGCATTTGAGTTGTGCACTGTCTGAAGTCTTGAATATCCCAGAATATCTTTGTTTTGCCTTTGAACATCAATATCAACTTGGTTGGTAGTAGAATTTCAGGTCCCGACTTTTTACCCTCAAATTAATGTAGATCTAGCCTCAGTTCCTCTGCCATTATCTGTTCAGGGGCATCATAGGTCAGCCCAAGTTTGTTCTTTCTTGATCAGTAACATTAGTACAACAAAAGAATTTAGTTTTTCTCGTATCACCTGTGATGCTAACAATCTTCAGAACATTTGCTTTTGTCTCTCTTTTTTTTAAAAAATTAATTTATTTATTTAGTTTTGGCTGTGTTGGGTCTTCGTTTCTGTGCGTGGGCTTTCTCTAGTTGCGGCGAGCGGGGGCCACTCTTCATCATGGTGCACAGGCCTCTCACCGTTGCAGCCTCTCCTGTTGCAGAGCACAGACTCCAGACGCGCAGGCTCAGTAGTTGTGGCTCACAGGACCAGTTGCTCCGCGGCACGTGGGACCCTCCCAGATCAGGTCTCGAACCCGTGTCCCCTGCATTGGCAGGCAGATTCTCAACCACTGCACCACCAGGGAAGCCCTGCTTTTGTCTCT
Source organism: Physeter macrocephalus (assembly GCF_002837175.3). NCBI lineage: Eukaryota > Metazoa > Chordata > Mammalia > Artiodactyla > Physeteridae > Physeter > Physeter macrocephalus. The sequence continues at coordinate 86,358,207 of NC_041223.1, forward strand.
TTAAGAAAGCAAGCCCTTAAGGAGCTCTTTGGAAGTAAAGACTATGGAAGATTTCTATCTATGACAGCCCACTCATCTCCTCCTCATTTTTCAGCTTGTGATGTGGTTAAACTGTTCAGAGAACTGTGATGAATATAATGACCTACAGAGGCTTTATATTCCATGACCAGTAAGTGCTTTAAAATGATTTTCTAATTTATTTTGCTTCTGATATTGATTCCTTTCTCATGACACTATGCAAGGCTGCATATGCAAATATAATGAATTTTTGTCTGCTTTTTAATGAAGATTTTTAATAAGATTAAGAATCAAGAGATATCTGAGCTCTCTGATTAGGGCAAAGATCTTCCAGTGATTGTACATCTATCAACCAAGGTGTCGACTACTTCTCTGGCTACCTTCTGGAGGGTGCACCAAACAGCATGGATTCACAGTTGCTCAGAATAATCCCTGAGTAAACTTTTCAGACCTGACCATCTGAAATATTACTAGGAAAATGCCAAATAAATGGGATAATTTTTACTACTTTATCTTTAAAACAATATAATACATTGCTAATACGTAAACAGTATAAAAATATAATATCTTGTTAATAGACAACATAAAACATTATCTTTTGGGATAATGTGGTTGGAGCATTATGATTATTTTTGTTTTTTGCAGTGAGTCCACTAGTTCGTGTAATTCATACAGAGGGGTATCCAGACAGTGAAGCTGAATCCAGCCTCTGTACCCCGACACCAAATTAAATCTCAGAGACAGAGTTTGGGGTGAAGTAGAAAAGAATAGCTTTACTACTTTGCCAGGCAAAGGGGGCTACAGTGGGCTCCTGCCCTCAAAACTGTGTGTCCCGACCTGGAGGGGGTAGTGAGGAGTTTTATGGTAATGGTTCAAAGGGGGCGTGGTCAGCTCGTGGACATTCTTCTGATTGGTTGGTGGTGAGGTAAGTGGGAGTCGGCATCATCAACCTTCTGGTTCCAACCCGTCTGGGGTCTACGTGCTGGTGGGCAGCATACAGTTAACTTCTCCCACCTGCCGGGGGTTTCAGTATCTGCAAAACAGCTCAAAGATATTATTATGTATCTCCCTTGAGGGGGAACCAGGACCCTGCCCCAAGGCTGCACTATTGTTTCTTGACTGCTCCTCCCTGGTCTCCGCATCCCCCTCCCTTCCCTAATTAGCATCTGTTTGAACTCACCCAGTTGGAACTCAAGGAAGGTCATGGAGGCTGAATGAAGTCTATTTCCTGTAATCAAGAAGTGAGAGACACAGAAAAACTTTTGTGCCCAGGAGCCCCACAAGGTCCTGCTCCCTTTCACTATCACCTTGAGTCCCAGCATTCATCCACACTGGAGGTAGTGAATGCTCATCTAGGGTTCTTGAAATCTGTCGAAACATGTCTCAAAATGAGTCTTCTATGTTGTATCATTGCCTCATGCAGATGTTTTATCTAGAATCTTCTACATTTGTCAGATTGTTAAAAACAACTTGTGTCAAATTCTTTTGGGCTGAGAATGAATATAAATTAACAGAATTCTGAAGCAACAGAGATTTATTTTGGATTGTGTTCACATGTTCTTGGTGCAAAGCAGTGTATGTAAGTGTGTAGGAAGGAATCACAAGGGATTCCTTTTCCTCAACAGCATGTACTACTTTAGGGTTGCAAGTTATGGGCCCATGAACCTTAGGCCTTCAGAAATTCGATTTATTTTTCTCTCTTAATTACAATTATCACCACCTACATTATCTCCTGGGGTTCCTTTCTAAGAACTGCAGACAAATAGGACATAATTTCTTCAGGAACTCTGTTTCAGCTCACAAAAACTAAATATGTAAGCCATTTCTGCCTTACAGGAACAACTTGTGTCAAATTCTTTTGGGCTGAGATTGAATATAAATTAACAGAATTCTGAACCAACAGAGATTTATTTTGGATTGTGTTCACATGTTCTTGGTGCAAAGCAGTGTATGTAAGTGTGTAGGAAGGAATCACAAGGGATTCCTTTTCCTCAACAGCATGTACTACTTTAGGGTTGCAAGTTATGGGCCCATGAACCTTAGGCCTTCAGAAATTCGATTTATTTTTCTCTCTTAATTACAATTATCACCACCTACATTATCTCCTGGGGTTCCTTTCTAAGAACTGCAGACAAATAGGACATAATTTCTTCAGGAACTCTATTTCAGCTCACAAAAACTAAATATGTAAGCCATTTCTGCCTTACAGGTCTCTCTGCTAAGTTCTGAGGAATTTGAAAGAGGAAAATGAAAATAACCACAATTCTAAGAAGTTGAACTAAGTTGTCCCTGTTTCTGCCTTCCTTTTTTGATTGAATGTGGATGTGTGCAGTCCCACTGGCTATCAAGATTATGTGAGATGATTGATTTTATTGATCCTCCCCTCCTACCTTCACTCTTGTTCTCTCCTGAGACTCTGTCCATCTCAGTAGATATCTTGCTGCATTGAAATAATAGATGTGAACTTGTGTTAACCAATTGCCTTCTAGAATCCTCTGGATAATTTACTTCTCAAGGGAAAATCTCAAATAGGTGACTGCTATATGTAAGCTCTTCTTGCTCTATATGGAGGAAATTCTCTTCCTGGCGGGAACTTTAGAGCCGTTCCAAGATATTCTATTCCTCAGAGGGAGGTTCAGATTTTCTCCTTCAGGGTCATTATAATGATACGTTTGTTCATCACTATGTCCTGTGCTAACACACACACACACACACACACACACACACACACACACACACACACAGCCAGTAATTTCTTATTCTTCTCTTACTAGGTTTGATTTTAGGGATTTGGAAAAGGGTCTCATCTGTGCTATCTAGCTCTCAGTATCCCCAGTTGCCTTAATGACTAAAGATCTATTATTGTATGCAGTAAAGAATTAACCTGGCACACATGGGAGGTTCAGATCCTGCATATTCCAAAGAAAGGCTTGGTATTTGCCAGGCTCCTGGAGGTAACCTCTAAGCTCTTGGAATAAAGACCTAAACAGAATGTCTTTGTTTATCTGGAAGCCTTGGGCCACAGCTGATGGCCCATCCTCTCAGTGCTAAGGATGTGATATATGGCAGGGGCCTTGAGCCACATGGTATCAGCTTGACCTTTGGCATTTAGCCACACCTACAGGACTAACCCCCAGTGAAAACCCTGCATGCTTATGTGAACTTCCCTGGTTGGCAGTAGTTACTGTGTACTGTCACACCGCTTTATTGGGAAAATTAAGCACTGTCCATATAATTCCCCTGGGAGAGGACAACTAGAAGCTTGCCCTTGATCTTTCCTGGACCCTGCCTTAGATGCCTTTTCTCCTTGATGGTTTTTAATCTGTGGATTTTTTTTTTTTTCTGGAATAAACTAACCATGAATATAATGGCTTTGCTGAGTTCTCTGATTACTTCTAGTAAATCGTTGAACCTGAAGATGGTCTTGGGGAGTCCTTGGACGCATATGCAATTTATATATTTGGGATAGAAAATATCCTTCAGTGAAAAATTCGGGAGCTGGACGATGGTGAGAGTTGCACAACAATGTGAATGTAGTTAGTGCCACTGAACTGTACAATTAAATATGGTTAAAATAGTATGCTTTATATTATGTGACTTTTACCACAATAAAAAAAATTTTAAAAAAAGAAAATATCCTTTAAAATTTCTTTTCAAAAATACTTTTTAAATGAAAATGAAAAAAATCACTATTTTTTAAATGAAAAGGAAAGAAATTCACTATTCTAAAGTTCACTATTACTATAGTGTGAACTTTCCCACTGCGACTGGGTGAAGGAAAGCATTCACTTGCTCATTTAACAAATATTTATTGAGCACCTGTTCTAGGCTAGGATAGATGCTCTAGGCGAGAGGCTGGGGACATTGCAAAGAACCAGACAGAAAGGTTCTAGCTCTCATAAAGATTAGAAAAAGAAAAGTATATAAATAATAAGTAAATAAATAAGGTAATTTTGGTTGTGTTAAGTACCATGGATGAAATTAATGTGATGATACGGAGAACACAAGGGGAAGTCCACTTCAAGTCAGAAAAAGCTTCTCTGAGAAGACATTTTCAGTGATACCAGAAGCTTAGAATGACCTAGACATTTTAAGAGCACTGGAAACAACCAACTGCAAATGCTTTAATATGGGATAGGACTTGCCCTGTTCCCAAAAGAGAAGGGAGGCTAGTGTGGCTAGAATGTTCTGACAGGAGAAAAATGGTGTGAGACAAGATTAGAGAGGGAGGCGGGAACCTGGTCATGGAGCCCTCGTAGGTGAAAGAAGCTTGTCGTTTATTTGGAGAGCAACGGAAAGGCATTAGGTGGTTTGTGACCCCCTAGAGGGGTGGGATAGGGAGGGTGGGAGGGAGGGAGGGAGACACAAGAGGGAAGAGATATGGGAACATATGTATATGTATAACTGATTCACTTGGTTGTAAAGCAGAGGCTAACACACCATTGTAAAGCAGTTATACTCCAATAAAGATGTTAAAAAAAAAAGAAAGTAGATAGTTTTAAATTTCTACAGTGAATGTTTGAGACCCCTTCAACTAAATATAACCCGTTATCCTGGGAGAGTTTCTCATAATGTGCCAAGGGATTTGGGAGGGGGACTGATGTGAGCCTCTGTTGAAACATCCTTCTTTTCCATCTGGTCCTTGCTTATGACTCATGCTGGCTGCTGCTTTTTGTCCCTCACCTCAACCGTAGGGACTCTATAGATGCCAGTACTCCCTGCGCAGTCTGTGTCCTTTTTGGAGACACAGGACACATTTGGGTGCTCTCTTGGGGTAGTCTAGGGATGAGGTGAACTTTTGGACATCTAGTTCCTCTTCTGTTTAGAGGCAGCCTTTCCCCTCCCTCCCTTACTCCTAGACCATGCTGGGCTCACAAAACCGGGGTTTTGCAACTGTCTCAGGCTCTGTTCAGAGATAAGAACACAGGATCCCTTATTATTCTCAGATTTCCCCAATATGCCCAGAGTTGTGTTTTTCCCTCCCTGGACTCAGCCTAGCAGTTGGGGACGAGGCTTGGGGCCACCTCTCAATGTTCTCTGAGACATTACATACCTAACAAATTATCTGTTTACAGTACAATCTTTGTGCCGTGAAAGCTTTGAAACTCAAAATGTCTTTTTGTTTTTTCAAAACAAATGCCTCTGCCAAGACTTTCAAAATCCTCATTTCCTTGACGTCATTCTTTCCCTGAGGCAATAAGCATAAAATATCCTAGCAGCTGCCTCAGTTAGGATATTATAGAAAATATGGAAAAAGCCACTTTGGTAAATCAAAAATAATGGCTAGCTTGCTAATGTCAGGAATCTATCTAAATATTTCACATGGATTCACTCACTTAATGTTCAGAATAATCCCGTGAGGGAAGTACTATGAATATCCCTGCTTTATAGATGAGGAAACGGAAACGGAGGCACGGAAAAGTAAACGAAGCTGCGGTCACACAGCTAGAAAATGACAGATCTGGAGTTCAAACCCAGGGAATGGCATAATCTGATTTACATTTTAAAGTTTTTATTTTTACTGCTGAGTGAGGAGAGCATTACAGAGGAGCAAAAGTAGAAGCATGTAAGCTGGTAAAGACTGTTTTAAGAGAATAGTCGAAAGTACTGGCTGAGTGTGTATGTGGATGTCGAGGCATGCATACTGAAGGAGGACGGTTCCTTTGTAGATGGTTCGATGAAGATGGAGATGAGGAAGTCAGATTTACTAATTCACAATTTGATGTGGACTGATTTCTAATGACAACCAGTACATACACATTTGACAGTTAAGTGGGAGACCACAAGTTAAAAAATAATGTCTTACACAAATGAACTTATCTGCGAAACAGAAACAGACTCACAGACATAGGGAACAGACTTGTGGTTGCCAAGGGGCGGGGGTGGGGGAGAGATGGAGTGAGAGTTTGGGGTTAGCAGATGGGAACTATTATATATAGAATGGATAACAAGGTCCTACTGTATAGCACAGGGAACTATATTCAATATCCTGAGAAAAACCATAATGGAATAGAATATGCAAAAGAATGTATATATATGTATAGCTGAATCATTTTGCTGTACAGCAGAAATTAATGCAACATTGTAAATCAACTATACTTCAAAAAAATAAATTAAAAAAAAATGTCTTAATTTGGTCAAATTGTCACTGGGTGGACGTGCGTTGTAACAAAATAGCTTCAACCGAGGAGGTCAAGGGAAGGCTGGACCAGCAATCTTGGTTCCATGATAGTAAGCAAAGAATTGCAAACTACCACGTTAAGCTTAAGCACCAAGCAAAGTTTATTTAAGCATAGGTACACTCTCAGAGAGGGAGAGAGGGAGAGAGGGAGAGAGTGGGCTGTTTCTGAGAGCAGGTGGTTTCAGCTAAGTGAAGCAAGCCCCAGGCAAAGTTTATGGAAGCAAATGTACACTCTCAGAGAGATACCTGGGCTGTTTCTGCGAATTGAAAGCACCACTCCTATACAGGCTTAAGGGTGCTTTGAAGGAGCCGTTTTCAAGGAGGCGGGGGTGAGTGATAGGGAATCATTATTTGATTGACAGACCCGAGGTATGGAACAAGTTTACAGCTGCGCATATGCCCTCACCCTTGAATCGCTAAGAAACGCCACTGCGGGGGGCGCGGGGGGCGGGGGGAAGAAAAACCATATGCAGATTTTATTATAATGATGGTATAATGAGTTTGGGTTTACTATAGATTATACACCTGTCTAGTCTGGGCATGCGCAGCCCAGGGACGTCGCTTCGTGTTACTGTGCCCTTCTTTACCAGGATAAGCTGCCCAGCCCACGACCCTAGTTTCGCCCTCTCTGGGTGGAGTCAGGGGAGAGTCCCCAGACGGCTGGTGTGTGACTCGATTTCTTGTTTTTCTCGCCACTGTCACCTCCTTGCTGCTAATGTCTGGGAGGGTGCCCAGATGGCTGGGTGGGTGACTCGATTTCTTCTTGTTTTTTTTTTGTTTTGTTTTCACCACTGTCCCCTCCTTGCTGCTAATGTCTAACTACCTAACAAAATTATTAGCAAATATAGCTTGTTGTTCATTAAATTCAGAATATCTGGAATGCTCAAAATGGTTCTGCCAAATTTTTCTCCGTTTCCTTTGGTATTGCCCTTCTATCTGGTTAGATTCTTCTTTGATCTTTATGTAGGAAATTGCATTTTCAGTAGTTGGGGAATACTGTGTGGTGTCCCCAAAGCACTTGGAATGAAGGAGAGGGGTGTATTTTCTGACAGTTAAAATGAGAAACCACTACATAATGGGGGAGAGAGTACATTTATTCTTCAAGGTATATTCCCAAACCCACATCTGTCAGACACAGAGAAGACTCTCAGGATATACTTATGAAAAACATGAATGAATGAAAGGCATTTTATTGAGATATAATAGTCCTTAATCATATATGATTTGACTATATAAATGAAAAAAATTCTAAAGAAGAAATGTACCTATCAGAACTGTGGATGTGGAAAGAGTTTGGGTGAGGTGGGGGACACATTTGTTGCCTTAAAAACTCAGTGAAAGAATCAGGGTGAAAAACGTTAGCAGTGCAGCCTGAGGCACTCTTCAGAGAACTTGCTCTCCTGGCCTGTTGTGTCTCGGGAGACGACATACAGGCAATGGAAGAGGCCCCAGGCTGTGTTAGTTCGAGACATAAAATATTTGAGTAATATAATTAACTACCCTCAGTCTGAATCTAGACTAACCAAGTCCATTTTTGAATATTTTGACTCTCTGTTGGTTTTTCATGCAAATGCTACAGTAAAAAGGCAAACTGGCAGGAAGACGCAGGCTTCCAACCCTCCTGACAATATTTATTATTATATTTTAATAAATTAGCATTCTGAGTTTATCATGCCTTCCTGAGCTTTGCATCCATGAGTCCTTCTCTAAAGAATGGATGCAGGATGCTAACCAGACAGGTTCCTGGGCTGAAAGGATGATAAAAAAGGCCTTGGTTTATGTTAAATACGTCACGTCAGCTGTTACATCCTGTAAGCTGTTAGGATTTTGATAGAATATAGAATATACCCCGGGGGGTTCCAGTGGAGAGACTTAATTAAGGGGCTACCCACCCAGGTGTGGGTCACAGTTAAGGGAATGAGCAGGGCCTGGTGAGGTACCCACGGGGAGCAAAAGGAAACGTCTGCCTCGCTCTTAGCGCCAACAGGACAAGGAAGGAAAGTGGAGTTATTGGAGTCCGGTGAAAGCTAGAACCATGGAGGAGAGGAGACCCAGTGGGAGCTGTAGTCATGGAGGAAAGTGGATCTTTTAAGAGGTTGGCTTCTAGAGCAGAGAAGAACAGGGCAGAGTACCACAACCTCTCTCCCCTCTGGCCCTCTGATTTGCTCATCATTTCCCTTGGCCTGAATGAAGCTGGCCAGCCAGAGGGCCCAGGAGATGCCATCTGAAATTAGTCTCTCAAGCCACAGAGCAGGCGATGAAGGGGAGATGGGTGAGATGGGGTGGGGTGTGATGGGGGAGGCAAGAGGAGACGTAGCAGCGTGACCACTGAGAGAGCCACCTGGACATGAGACGTAGCCCAGGTGGACAATTATCTGTCTTTTTATAATCAGAATTTGTGAGTTTGTTTTCTCATATGATTTTGACAGGACCAATGAAATGTTGATTTGCTTATAATTGTGATGTATCAAAATTCTTAGTTCTGACCACTTCAGAAAGGTTCTTATGCTGAGAGCAGCAGCTGGCCTCTTTTAAAGTGCCAGGGTTCCACTGAATTCAAAACAGACTGCTTTTCGTGGATATTTGCTGCTCTTTGCGGTGCTCCAGGCAGAAGGTCAAAAAGTAAAGACTTCACAGTGTCCATGCGTTACACAAAAACATAAACTCCTGCACACCAAGATGTATGTATTAATAGAATATTTAGAACAAAATAACGTGTCTTGCCCATTTTTGAGGTTTATTATTATTCAGGAAACGTGAAGCTATCCTTGCTGAAAAGCTGGTCAAGAGAAAATCGGTTGGCCTTTCACGCATGGATAACATGTACCTGCTTGCTTTCTATGGAATGTTTAAAGGTCAGTGATAACTTTACCATATCAGTAGCACTCACAGAACTTCACACGAGTTCTGTATCCATTTCTGAATTTCAGACTTTAAAGGAACGTAGAAAAGAGTTACACAGAGTTCATCCTCAACGTTTTCCTCTGAACTCATAAATCAGAAATAAAAAGATGACCAAAATGAAGAACAAAAACACTAACTTTTTGAATTTTTACATACAAATAAAATAATGAGTTAGAAGTAATTTGAGGACTTCCCTGGTGGTGCAGTGGTTAAGCATCTGCCTGCCAATGCAGGGGACGCAGGTTCAAGCCCTGGTCCGGGAAGATCCCACATGCCACGGAGCAACTAAGCCCGTGCACCGCAACTACTGAGCCCGCGCGCCACAACTACTGAAGCCCGTGCACCTAGAGCCTGCGCTCCGCAACAAGAGAAGCCACCGCAACGAGAAGACGCCCGCGTACCACAACAAAGAGTAGCCCCTGCTCGTCGCAACTAGAGAAAGCCCGCGCGCAGCATCGAAGACCCAACACAGCCAAAAATAAATAAATTTTAAAAAGAAAAAGTAATTTGAGACTAAGTACCAGACAAATATGAGCACTGACATTTGCAGTGTTACATAAAATACAGGCTATGGCTCTTATCTGCAAGTAACAGAGACTGACGCATAAGAGAAGTTTAATGGAGATTGGGAAACGCACAGAATTTCTGAGAATACTGGAGAAACAGTCTTGGGAAACAGGCAGGAATGAAGAAGAGGCCAGGCCACCAGGGCCAGTCTTATGACACAGGACCCTGCTGCTGGTACTTCTGAACGCTGGACACCAGAGCTTACAAGACCTCCCGTGGACACTGGTAACAGCGTTGGCCCCAGTGCCACCGTTGCTATTCAAGGATGGAATCTCTCCTGTATCACTAGCGGCTGAATCACTGTTCCAGTCTATGTTACAAGCCTATATGCTATCTGGAAGGGGTTTAAGGTTAAGAGGATCTGACTTTTTTTGCTTCTATGGGGAAAGATAGATACACTCTACTTCTGTTAAGATTCGTACGTTTGAGAATTCCACAGACAAGCCAGAACATTTAGATGCTGGGTGACCAAACCAAGACAAAAACCCAAACAATCCTTAGTCATGGTTAACATAGACACAAAGAGTCTAGTATTATCTCTATTACAAACAGAGTAAGTTTGAGGGGGTTCAAGATGCAGCACAAAAGATTTAGACCAGATCAAAAGAAAAGGTACCTGATTGGGAAATGTTAAACATGACTTACCAAGGTGATTATGGTGTCTCCTTTCCGGATATCTTTTAAAATAAGATTCTCATTTGATTGGAGAGATGTAAATGTTTGTTCTATATTATCTCTTTGAATTTGCAATATTTGATTTAATTCATCCTTATTTTGAAAGTTGTATTATTAAATGAGGGGAGAGATTGTTCGCATAGACACAAAGAAGACAAAAAATAAGACTTGGTGGATGGAAAAGGGCAGAGTCAGAGCAGGACCTGATGAGTTGTTTAAGATCTCTTTTTATACTTCTTAGCAGAAATATCCCGAAGATTCATGTGAGGGAGAGTAATACTGTAAATCCTCTAGATGTTTTAAAACTGTAAATGTATTTCTCTAAAAATGGACAACCAAAAGATGCCATTAAACCTTAACAATCTAGTTTGAATTTACTCTGAAATTAGTTTCAAGGTGACCTATCTCCTAGATTCTTAAAAGAAATTGAGAATGACAGTCAGGGCCCTGTTGAGGAATTTTACTGAGTGTTTCTAAAAAAGATGACATTTTAGATGAATTCTACAGGTGCTTATTAAATCACTTTTACATTGAAAGCACCAGAGTCACATGTAAAAGATGAAGATGACACCATTTCTGTTTTGAAGAGGCTTTTATTCCAGTGGAGTCAGTGACGTTAGACTCATGCAAGGCAGGAAGGCAAGGTACCAAATAGAGAAGTTCCAAACTACAGAAGGCTAGAGAAAGGAGGTGTGCGTTCTTCTATGGGAGATAAGATGAGGTTGCTTTTGAACTAGGCTTTGGGAGAGAAAAATAACTATAATTAGAAGAAAGTGAGGAGACATGCCATATAAGGATGGGAGCAAATTTTCAAGATGAGATGAGTGTGTTTGGCCTGTTCAGGAAACAGGTAAAGCTGCAGCGGAAGAGTATAGGGTTTGCAGAGGAATGGAGTTGAAGGGCTAAAAAGATGGGCTGACATCATATATTATGGTAAAGAATCTGGCTTTGGTCTTACACTGTCTGGAACTCTCCTGTGCCTCTCCCACAAGTATTCTTTGTCAGCAGAATCTCCATTTTTTCTCATTATTGGGCACCCCAGGGGTTGAATGTCTAAGCCAATCCCAGTAATTCCTTCCCCCTTTGCAGTGATTGGATTAGGTGTGGAAATGGGATAAAACCTCAGTCGGTGAGATGTAATGGGATGTGTATTGGGGGCCTCTGGTAAAGGAAGCCAAGACTGTAAGTTGATCCTTCCAGCCTCTGGATGTTGTCTGGGGTTGTGTTGCTTGGGAAAGTAGCAATTAATGTGGGTCCATGTAGAGTTCTCTCTACACTGAGATACTGAAGTAGCCAACCTTGGAGCCACCTACTTGGGCATTTATTGTTATGAGAGATGAGGAATTTTACTTCTTGGGGCAGCGTTTTTTTCTTTTGATATTTTATTATTTGTAGTGAAAGCATCTATAGTGATATATCTTGCTATGACCCAATGCTGCATTCTCTTTGGCACATTTGGAATTAAAGTAGTGCTTACTTTTTCATCTGTCACTCTACGTAGGAAGCTTTTTCTTGTTTATCAGAATTACTTTTATAATTAAAACCTTTTTTATTTAGGAACAAGTTCACTCTCTGAAGTTCTGTTAAACATTTATTCAGTTGCTCTATCCAAGAGTAGATAGAATAGATGACTATGGAAAAAAGTCCAATGGTTAAAAATGTCAAATATATTCGTATGTCATGAATATATTTGTCATATGTGAGACTGTCATATGTTAGAGTGTGCTTTTATCGTTTATTGAATAATATGAATTTTTCAGCAGAAACGTGTGACTATTGGTACTTTCTGCATTACTTGGGAGAATGACAGTCATCTTTATTAGCCTTCTCATTTGAAGAAAACAAACTTTTGGCAAAGATTTCCCGAAAGAGATTATTCTCCTCACTCCAGAGAGCCCTTTGAGATCTGTGCTGTGGGTCAGGAAACCGAACCAGGCACCAAAGACTCCTTTGGAACCTAAATTCGATTGTTGAGATTCTGCCAACTCAGGCTTTACTCTTTTTTCTTCACTCCTGATGATTCTTTCATTCTCCTTTGTTTTGAGCAGGCAGTACTGGAATTTCACGTATTCTGATCTTCCCACTTAGTGCCAGATCTTTTCCTCTGATCAATGTGTTAATTTATAATTAGAATGGCCCTATGTAACTTGAACATGCGTTCATCTGATCAAGTAAAGTCTGGTGGTTGGTTCAAAGGCACCAGCTCCTTCACTTCCATGGTTATTTAAGGCTGGGGCGTGTGGTAAACTTTCTGGGAGTCCAAACTGAGTTGGAACCCAGAACTTCCTGCACAGTAATGTATTTATTCAGTCGTTAACTTCATGAGTTTCCGAATGCCTAATTTCCCAACTTACTCAAATTATGAACATTATTTGAAATACCTCATTTAAATTTCTTCATTTAAATACTGATATAAAGACATAGGGGCTGAGTTGTATTCTGAAGCCTTTATTTATGCAAAACTTCCCATGAAAAGAGTTGTTAATTTCCTTTTTTGATTAGACGCTCTTTTTTTCTATTTTAAGCACGATTTACGTCTATTTGGAAATTTGGAAAATAATGAGGTAATGCAAGAAAAGAAAGTTGTACCAAATCACATCGGGGAGGGCAATTGCTTTTGATCAATGAGACATTTTATTTATTTTTTCTATGTGTGTTTATAAGTGTGCATAGGATGTCTGTGTGTTTACACACACACACACACACACATACACATATATAAATGCATTATATATAGGTAAATTCATAGTGGTATTGATTGTACTCCCTGGATTTTTAGGTAACTTTATGTTGATTTAATTTTCAACTTACATGTAATTTGCTAGATTAGTACAAAGAACTTCAGTGTACTCTTTACTCGGATTCAACAATTGTTTACATTTTCCCCATTTGTGCACAGAGTTTTATGTTTTATTTAGCAAATATAACACAGCTTCTGGTATTTACTAAATATATTGTATCATTCTAATGATAATGAGGATGATGTTGTTAATAATGATAATGATTGCTAAATACTTTTTGGACACTTTTATGTGCCAGGCACTGTTCTAAGTGCTTTACATGTATTATCTCACTTAATCATCACATATGTCTAGAAAATATGCACTATTTTTGCCCTGTGTTTGAGGAACAGAAAGCAGAACCCAAAGAAGTTAAGTGACACAGAATTGGCAGATGAAGAAGCAAGGAGTTGGTTAAGGAAAAACCTCAACCCTCATAACAGAGGTGCCCAAGGTAGACTAAGATTCTCAGTGAGTCTGAACAAGACAGTTCATTACCCACAGCGCAGCAAAGAGCAGGAGCATTAGCATGGTAACGCCAGTTTCCCTGACCCCAAGTCTCAGGGGGTGACTCAATGGCTTGGATGAGAGCTCTACATGCAGTAATTTGCAACTTATCTCAGGAACCTGGGGCTAAGGGCTCAGCATCTTTTGTAGTAGGCAATAAACAGGCACCACCTGAGCAGTCTCATGGTTTCATGCTGTGGTCGCCTTGACCTACTTTACTGCCCATGTGTCTGGATACCCAGACAGCCTCAGGGCAGAGGAGGTTAGCCTAGTAACTGAGCTCACTGAGAAAGGATGTACCAGAAGGTGCTCAACACCCGTGGCCAACTACCTTTTCCAGCCGATTTGTATTCAGAAGAATTAAGTCCACGTAACTGATTATATCTCCCATCTCATTTTATAGGTATTATTCAACTAATTCTATGGTTCGGGCCATAAAGGGTGTTTCTATTTTTTTCTTAACCAAAGCAATAAAGCTATGATAAACATCTTTCACACAAATATTTGCTCACTTCTTTAGTTATCTACTTGAAGTAAATTTCTTGTGCTAAAATGATTGCATCAAAGGTAAGTTTTTTTCCCCATAGTGTCAAATTGTACCCCGACATGTTGCATTAATCAGTTGTTCCAGCAGGATTTTCTACAAATAATAACATTGTTTCTTCCTTTCCAGTATTTGTACCTTGATACATCAGATAACTTCTCTGTGTCTTAACTGGGTTGGTTAGAAAAGCCAATGTTATTGGGCATATTTATCTAAGCAGAGGCCCATTTTTAATGAAATTTTATATTCGCAAATGATTTATTACCTGTCCAGACAACATGCCTTGTTAAAAACTAAATTTATTTGCTCACCTGTTTTGTCTCCTTTAAGGATCAGAATGTTGGTGAATATATGGAGGGGTTGTTAAAGTCAGTATTTTATAAAATTACAATTAAAAGAATAGCTTCTGTTCTATGCAACAAGATCTGGTCTGGTATTGGGTTGTAAACTTATTTAATTTATATTCTATACTTAGGGGTCTCTCTCTAATAAGCAAATGATTAAGTGTTGATTATTATGAAATTTGTAAATGTTTTCTAAATATTTTAATTAACAATTTATATTAAGATTCAGGATTGCTACTTATTGTTTTATTCTCTATGTTATTGGTAGGATTGATTTAGGACAAATGGATGTATGCGTTTAAGTTTTTCCTAAGGTTTATAAAGCTTGGAATGGCTGTTAGAAAAATTCTACCTAATTTTTTTTTTTTTTTGGAGCAGAAAGAATGGAATTTATTGAGGAAACATTATAGGCACTTTGCTTTATTTCATCTTTTCTTGATTTAAAAAATTTTTTATTGGAGTATAGTTGATTGACAATGTTGTGTTAGTTCCAGGTGAACAGCAAAGTGAATCAGTTATACATATACATATATCCACTCTTTCTTAAAAAAATTATTTTCTCATATAGGCCATTACAGAGTATTGAGTAGAGTTCCCTGTGCTCTACAGCAGGTTATTATTAGTAACCTGTTAGTTTCACTACCATATATAGTAGTGTGTATAAATCAATCCCAGTCTCCTAATTTATCCCTCCCTCCACTCATCTCCTGGTAACCATAAGTTTGTTTTCTACATCAGTGACTCTACTTCTGTTCTTGTAAATAAGTTCATTTGTACCCCATTATTTAGATTCCACGTATAAGCGATATCATATGATATTTGTCTTTCTGTATCTGACTTACTTCACTCAGTATCACAATCTCTAAGTCCATCCAAGTTGTGGCAAATGGCATTATTTTGTTCTTTTTTATGACTGAATTATATTCCGTTGTATACATGTACCACATCTCTTTTAACCATTCTTCTGTTGATGGACATTTAGGTTGCTTCCATGTCCTGGCTATTGTAAATAGCGCAATGAGCACTGGGGTGCACGTATCTTTTCGAATTATGGTTTTCTCCGGGTATATGCCCAGGAGTGGGATTCCTGGGTCATATGGTAGAATTACATTGATTTTTAAAAATTAAACTAACTCTACATCTCCTGGATAAATTACACTTGCACATGATAAACTATTCTGTTTCTATATTGTCTAATACATATAGCTGATTCACTTTGTGGTACAGTATAAACTAACACAATATTGTAAAGCAACTATACCCCAATAAAAAAAAAAATAGATGTAGGGACTTCCCTGGTGGTCCAGGTTAAGACTCCGTGTTCCCAATGCAAGGGGCTGCAACACAACTAAAGATCTCGCATGTGGCAACTAAGATCCGGCGCAAATAAATAAATAAACAAATAAATTTTTAAAAAGATGTAAACATCCTTTACAGTATTAATTCCACCTTCTTAAACCATTTGTTTTTCCCTGGAAAGACTGTTATTTCTTTGTATGCGTGTAGCCTTTTTCTAACAAAGATCACAGAAACTTTCTTGTTATTTCAATTCTGAAAAAGAATTCATTTATCATCTACATACATTATACTTCTATGTTGCTTTACATTTTTAAAGACATTTCACATAAATTGCATCACTGACATTTTGACAGCATATATTTTACATCTTTGCATTGAACATTTATTTATATTTATTTATTTTTCTAATTGTTTCTCCATTTTTTCAATTAAAGCTTAAAATCTATCATTTCTTTCTCATTACTCTTCAAGATATACTCAGTAAAAGGATAAGATTTCCTAAATACTTGCTTCCTTTCACATGTTTTGGCAGGGAGGTAAGGAGATAAAGTGCATATTAACTAATGTGATGCTTCCTCTTTTAAAATTGTGTCAGTTATATATATTCTAAAATAAGGTTCACATTTTAAGCATTCCTTGTAGAGTAAACAAATATTCCCACACCTCTTTAGCTCTTTACTGTGACTAGGGAAGAAATCAACTTTGTCCTTTCAAGGACAATATTTTTCCGTAGTATGTAGATGTATTTCCGGTACTAAAATAAAAATTTAAAGGCATGTGCAAAGCAATCTGAGTGCACAATCCTGGTAGAGCTTTGTAAATTTCCCACCAATTTTTATAGTTTTCTTTTGTATCTAATTTCACAGCACTTTTATTTTAGCGACTCACCTTTATTAAGTTAAAAAAATTTAATTTCACTTTCATATAAACAGCTATATTTGTACTATATTTCTTTAATTTATAATTAGAATATAATTAGAATAACATGTAAAACTGGCACAAACTTATCTGGGTAGAAACACAACTGACTCTTGGAAACTGGTGGAAGCAGAAGAGACCCAATAGAAAGCAGTTTGGCAGCTTTGAGTACTGAGTGAACTGCAGTCATCATTGGCTATATTTCACTGGGGAAATAGTGTTGGCTAATCTGGGGAGTCAGTTTTGTAGAGGTCCATTAAGAGATCGTCTGACACAGTAGAGCTCTGAGCATCTACTAAGAGTAGGGAAGGGTGATGGAACTAGAGGAACCCTGTGATATGTTTCTCCAGAAACATAGGGGAAATTTCTTTTGTTGATACACGAATCTTGAATAGATTTAAATCCTCTGAGTTCTGCTTAAATGAATTATGGTACATACACGGTATGGACTACTATTTATAAAATAGCACCGTGTATCATGAAGCCAACTTAAGTGCATGAGCTCTAGTTTAGTATGTATGGTTATGTGCATCAATCTAACTGCTTGCAAGTGGGATTACAGTGGGTGTGGCAGGAAATGTACTCTTTAATCACTTCAAAGAGTTTGCATTTATATTACAATCAATACTGCTTTTACAATGCTAAAGAGAAGAAAATATAAAAAGAGGGTCTCTATGGCTTTTGGAGATTTATCTTCCTTCTTCTGATCTGTTTTAATCTCCTCCCTCACCTCCGTCGTTGCCACAACAGATAAAGAATCTCATTGGCACCCTTAGTATCATTTAGTTCAGATCATCCAGTGGGGGTAAGGTAAGAAGAAGCCTAGGGGGCAGAATTCCGTGCTACAAATGTCCCCTTTGGTCAAATGGAATTAATAGTATTGTACTTTCCATACACAGTTGTTAGGGTTAAATAAAGCAATATATGTCCGGTGCTTAGAATTCTGTCTCACACATAGTAAGCACTAAATGTATGTGCTGCTTTAGCAATAGTATATTTGTTGTTGTTACCAAGTCTAGCCAACCAACAATGTGCACATAGAAGTTATGCTTCCAGTGCCATCCATGACATCTGGACCTTGAGAATGAAAAGAGTGTGGACTTGAGTCAGACAGATCTGGTTGTGAACTCAGGCTTCATCTCTTACAGCTATGTGTTCTCAGACAGTGATTTTATTCTCTTTGCTTAAATTTTTTATTCTGTAAATAATAATTATTATAATAATTACCACTCAGGGTTTGTGACTGTTAAGTGATGTCCAAGGATATAAAACACTTAATTCATGGCTGGGCACCCACGTGTCCTCCATTAAGCTGCCCTCCTTCCTTCTTTCACTCCGTCATGCCTCCTGTCTCTCCATCACTTCCTACTTTTCTGCTTATGACTGAACTAGCCTTCTTTTCTCTCTTCTTTCTTTTTGTTCCAGTAGGAGCCTATATGCTTTCTCTTTGCATTTTATTTGGATGATAAGCCCTTCACAGAGACATGCCAAAGATTGTTACATTTTAGTATTATAGTCCTGATGGCTATATTTGCTATTAAATTTTATTGTATAATTTGGGCTTCTACCTGGAAAGAATAAACATTACTAGCTATCTCAGTTTGTGCTTTCCTGATTTTCATAAATGCAGAATTGGAGTGCAACTTATTATCCATTTCTACTTAGATGGTCGCATTCATTTTTTATGATTTTGGAAATCATTTAGGACAGCTACCTCAGTTGTTCCTAAATGGGACTTCTTTTGTTGTAATACCACTGACAACCTTCAAATGAGCAACATGCCTTAAGTTTTTTTTTACAAGGTACTTTTTACCTTGTAAAAGTGTCTGGAATTTTAGAGAACATCCAAATCAATTTTTTTCTTGGCATCTTTCCTTTAATAAACAAACTGTCTTTGAAAAAGGTAACCTAGAAGAGGAATTTAGGGAAAATTAGGTGCAACTGATTGAAACTTGTGTTGGTATAATTTGTCAAGACATTTAAACTGAATATTTCTACATTTTTTTAATTCCCTGGAAACAACCTTCTCTGTGCACATGCCATGTAAGGGCTGGTAATAACTTGTGCACAGAGTACCCTTTATCTTTTACTTTGTATTTTAAGAGACTACTTTAAGTTTGATATTACATGAAGGGTTGGAGCTCAACTTTGTCTTGCCTGAAGATGATACAATTTGGGGCCGGGGGGAGGACGTCTTTAAAATAAAAGGAATAAAAAGTTTAAAACACAAAATTAGATATGAACATTTATATAGGATAAGAAAAACCCCACAAAATTTTAAAAACTTACATAGTCTATGAATGTTTAAAAATCTAGAAGCAAACTTACTCTAATACATTTATTAATGAACTGCCTCACAAATCCCACAATACTGTTCCCCATATATTTAGTTGAATGCTCTTTCATTATCTCGTTCTCTGACAAATGATTTTGTAATATTCACTATAACAACTACAGAAGATAATTAAGCTGTTTTTCTACCGTAGCTGATTAAAGTTTGTTTTTCATAACTGAGAGCTGGGATGCATTCAACATGAGATATTACAATAAGCTATACTTACTATTTGTATTGCTGCCCTTGTATGTGCACCACAAACACAGGAATTCTAATACATTTCATTTTGAGAGAATGATATATGCTGCATTATTGAGAATATTCCTGAAGGAATAGAGCTTCCATTTTGATTGGTGTCAATGAGAACTCCCCTTACAGGTACATGTCTGATAATTAGAAGAATTTTCCCCATACTCTTCTTGCTGCATACATTTCAAACCTTATTTCTTCTTTTCTACTTACAAATGTCCTGTGCTGGGAATCATAGGGCCTGTTCATATCACGATATGATCTCTGGATATATACATTCATTTCAGTGATGCCTGGTGAATCAATAAAAATTGAACTATATGTGGAAAAAACTGTGAAATGTAAACATATTAAACCCAAGTAAATCTATCCCCACCGCAACTTTCCCTTAGCCAGATTCTAAGATGCCTGTGGCTCCTCCATTGCCACCTCACTCCAGGGGATTTGTGATGGAGAGGAAGTCGAGAGGAAAGAGACAGCAGCCTAACCAGTTGTATTAAAGTCTCTCACTTTTGAAAGTTTTAGAGAAACCAGGGATTCTACTAACACATTGCGAAGGAATCCCCTAGGGCCTAGCAAGGGCCTCCTCTAGGTGAGCTGCCTTGAAGTTAAGCTTCATTAGCTTCACAGCAAATCTGCTCTGATTACAGGACCTTCCGAGTAAAAGGTTTGCCCTGGAGGGGCCCGCTTCCTCCAGTCTCAGATATGCCACACTTGATTTTGTGTCTGGTTATATTTTCCTCTTCAGCTTTTTCTCAAAATTTAAGAGCAAATCCAAAGGACTGAGATTGTGACCCAAGAACTGTTGCCTGTTTCTTAGAGCACTAATTCTGTGTGGACTTTTCAAAAATGAATGACTCGCAGCATTATAGACGTCAAGGAAGTTGGAGGAAAGCAAAGATGTTTACTGACCTAACCAAAGGGAGGCCTGGTCAAACCATTGAAGGCAGAAAAACAGGTGTTGCGAAGCCCAGGAATTCCCAGAAGACGCCCAGTGGTTGTCTAGCAGGAGGTCCATGACGAGTTAAACGCTGTCCAAAACCTTACTCTTAGTCTCCCAGGCCATGGTTTCTGTTAGTCTCACAGAGTTTAACAGACTAAAAGACGTTCACATAGAATAACTAGGTTCTCCAGAGACTTAGGTATAATTCTGAATGCCAAAGTATTAATTTATAGTAAAATAAAACTCTACACAGACTGGAATACTTGTGATGGTGTGACAAGGTTTCTCTCCCTACAGGCTAGCTGCAGTGACAAGTCTGATTAGAAACACAAGGTTGCTTGCTGAGTACGGAATGAGAGCGTGGAGCGTGTTTAGTTTGGCTGCTATGCCAAACACCACAGACTCGGTGGCTTGTAAACAACAATTTATTTCTAACAGTTCTGGAGGTTGGGAGGTCCAATACCATGGCGCTGACAGATTTGATCTCTGGTGAGGCCCACAGTGGGAGGGCTGGCTTCTCACTGTAATCTAACATGGTGGAAGGGGCAAGGAAGCTTTCTCAGGCTTTTTTGATAAGGGCACTAATTCCATTTATGAGGGCTTCGCCCTCATGACCTCATCACCTCCCTAAGGCCTCCTCTCCTGCCACCATCAGTTTGGGGGTTAGGATTTTAACATATGAATTTTGGGGGGATACAAACATTCAGACCATAACAGAGCATGTGATCTTAAGCAAAGTTTTGCAGTTAATTTAAGTCAAATCACTCTTCCCTGTGTCTGGTGGTAGAGGCTTGCTTTTCTCTTTACATCGTTACATGCACATGTACACATTCAGCATGTATTTTTTTTCTGATTGACACATTCTTTGTTCACACATTAATGCCATTGTTATGGCTGTATTCAAACACTATGCCAAACTGGGAGTCATTTTTAATCGTTCAGGTGACATAGCATACATCCTTTCTATATATCTTTAAATTTTTAAACTTTTGGCAAGGTAATACTCACCTATGGTTGACAAATCAGAGGACTTAAACAAAAAAAATAGCTCACTGCCCCATCACTACCACTCACAGTTCTTTCCCCTGGAGATTACCTGCATTTCTGCAAATAGTGTGAATAAAATGGACTCTCTTGACTGTCAATTTTTAGGTATTTTCTATTAGCCTCTTGTTAAGATAGATGAGGACTTAGCCCGCTTATAACTAAGCAATCTTCCTTCACTCCAACACAGTTGTATTTTTTTTAACTAAATTCTTACATTTGTAACATTAATAATATTCTCATGCCTTACGTTTTGTTCTGCCAACTATAAACAGTAATTTTTATTCCCTAGTTTATAAAATATGGATATTTGTACCTCTCACTTCCTTTCAGCACTTCCCTATTGCAACTTCTATTTGTACTTTACATTTTACTTTGTTAAGATTGATAAGTTACCTACGACATATAATATTATATGGAAGAAAATGTTCATTGAACCCAAGACTAATATTATCTGCATTCTGTTCATAAGTTGATTGTTGAGCAAAATATAGACCAAAGAAGAGTTTTGTGACAAATAACCATGGTCTTTCACAGCCTGTACCTTGCTTTGCTTAAGAACTCCAGGCAAGAAGTCTTAGAATATGCAACCCGAAATGTGTTTAAGGATGACTGCATATACACTGTGTCCTAAAGATGTGACACTAAGGCCAATCATGTCCAGACAAGCAATCCTATCCTAGGTAAACAGCCTGGCATCACTTTCTATGATCCTGTATAAAATCCGCCACCCCCCCAAGGTCCTTGGAGAACCCGTGTATTCATTGACTTCTTCATATGTACACTGTGCCAGCAGTGAAGCTTTGCAAACGGTCAATTCAGATGCTGCTTGTTTCTTTGATCTTGTAAATTTAGAAAACTAATAACAGCACTTATTATGATTATGTAATTATATTTCACCAAGAAGTGTCTCTCTTCCATTTCTGGTTTAGTGTTTTGTTTTCCAATTGCCCTCTTTTTTCATCACTGTTTGCCTTCACTATATAATCTTTCCTTCTCCTTGCCTCACTTCATATAATGTAGCTGAGTTCAATAAAACAGGATAAATATAAGAATAAAAATTCCCCACTGAGTCACAGGAACCCCAAATTCAACATTAAAAATGGAATTCATCATCTTTAATTCAGTGTCACTCCTTCTGTGTTCGCCCTCTAAGGACACCCAGTCCCAAGACCAAAAATCCAGCAGGCATCCCAGTTCCTTTGTCTTACTCTCCATTTATTGTGTGTTGTGAAATCGGATCTGTTCTGCTTCTAAAAGGGCAATTGAATTAGGGAAGTTTTCTCTGTCCTCACAACTGCCATCTTGGTTTGATCTGAACTGAATTCTGAATCCTGTCACTGAGAAAATACTACAACAGCCCCTTCACTGCTCTCCTGGCATCTGGTGTTACCCATCTTCAAGCTGTTCTCCATTCCCAGTTAGAGAAACCTTTCTTACACTCGGATCTGATTAAATACATTTTCTGCTTACAAACCTTATTGCTTCCTCATTGCTTGCATGATAACGCCCTAAATCCCCAGCATAATATTCAAGGCCTTTCATTATCTAGGTTCTGCTTATTTCACCAGCCTGGTATCTTAACACACTCCCCACTAGAACCACACCAAACTACTCCTGAGCCTCTAATAAGCCACTTCCTCTTGTCCTTAGGGTTTTGCATGTTTGGTTCCCTCTCACTGGAACAGCCTTCAACTACCTTCTCACCTGGCAAACTTGTGGACAGGTCTCCGTTTAGATGGTAAACCCTTCCTTGAATGTCCTCTTCTGGAGTCATTAAATGCCAGCTTCATGTTTCCATAGATATGTTTTAACTGCTTCTCTGAATACATACATTAGGCTGAAGTTATCTCTTTACTCTTTTGCCCACTAGACTATACATTCTTCATGGAGATTGTATCTTATTCACTGTGCATCCCTAATGCCCAGGACAGATGCTGGCATTGCCTGATATCTGTTTACTAAATGGATGAATGAAATCATCTGAGTCCTCTGTCATACATTCCTTGATTTTCTCATAGTAATATTTTCAGCAGAGCAAATGACTATTTCATGGGATGGTAAAATTTTTCTTTGAAAGGAATGGGTGGATTAGATGATACCTCCAATTGCTTTAGGGTTATTAGAGTATTAAATTGACTGCCTTGTATATTCTGAAGCATTATAACAGCTTTTGTAAAGCCCTTTTCAAGTTACTAGACTTTACATGGTTTGTAGGAATTACACATGGCTAAGAAAGCTGCTTTTCTGTATACTTTCATTCTCGAACCGTATCCGTGTGAGAAAAGCAGTTGCTGCCTGTATTTTTAGGAGTACAAATAATAATCTCTGTGTTTATTCTGGGACATATTGCACTATGATAAGTGTATTCCAACTATTTTAATTTAAATTCAACAAGTTGTTTTTTTTCCCCAGAAAGCTATTTGAAATCTTATTCTGCAATCAATTCAGTTAAGAGATACTTCCAAATGGGAAATTTGCTTTCCCATTCTTTAATTAACCTCCTTAAACTGTTTGCTGGCATTCTCTCTGCAGAGATTTCTAAATCACTGTAGGCCCTGGACTGTGGCTACGTCACTGGAGAGCTGGGTCCCTCGAAAGAGTAAGTTTTAGGGACTAAGCTTCGGCGCATCCAAATCTTGCATAATGACATATTCATCGTTAAGAACAGAAATTTCTCCAGATATTCTGAGCTTTGTTCTGAAGTCTCCCATATTGATTTGCTTCTCTGCTTGTTTTGTCATGACATGTTTAGTGTTTGGGGGAACTGTGGCTACTGAAATTGTCCGTATTTAAAAATTACTCTTAAAATCATATCATCAGACTGCAAGTTGACATAAAGCAGAGCAACGATTTTAACGTCTGTAGGTCCTGCTCCTTCGTTTGTTGTTAAGCCGACTCTGACTGTGCACTGGGACAGTGGATTTCCAGCTGGTTTCCTTGAAGCCCCAGCTCCAAGCAGGTGCTTTGGGACTGGTGGCAGGAGGAAGTTGGGGCTGGATGAGTGGAAAAGTGCTTCCCTCCTCTCCACACTCAATCCAAAGAGCTTCACTTTTATTTATGTATATTGAACTTCTGAGTAAATTTCATTTGAAAATAAAAAAATGTGAATAGAGCATGTAGCTACAAAATATTTTGAAAACAGCTGCCCTAGAATCTGGGTACGGCTTAGTGGGTAGATGTGATATGAAGCAGAATTCTGTTTTGGTTCTGGCTCGGTCCTGCATGGCCTGCATATCCTACCCATTCCATGCCCAGACTGCCCACTGATCAATGCTTTAGTTATTAAACTATGGCTCATCACACGCAGCATCTTCAAGGACAATTCATGTCGATAACGGATCCAGTGCTCGCCCTCTCTGATAATTGTCCTTTGAAACCTCCCCACCCAGGGCTGAGAAATGCTGGATTCACCTGGAAGAGCATTCTGAAAGACATCTTCGTTTTTTTCTGAAAACTTCCTAAAGTGGTTATAAAATACATTTTATTCTCTTTATCTTTATAATTTAAATAATCACTAAAATTGTTAAATATTTAAAATATGTAAGTGCAGATGAGAAGTGAGTCAAATCTTGTTTGTTTCTATTTCCTTCCAGCGGTGCTCATGTCTACCTTGTCTTATGTGGAGAACATCACTTGGTTTTGGTTTGACCGGAAGTTCTTGCCCATCTTCTGGAGATGACAGCACTCTTTCCTTTGGGGAAATGCTCTTCCCCTACTCCATGGATTCTAGAAAAGAGAGAGTCAACACAACCCTCTGGAACCTGGCCGAGGGTGAGTCACATGACCCAACTGACTAATCAGGATTTTATGGGATTTGTACTTTCTGTAGTAGAGAAAGTACTGGACTTCATTCCCCTGGACTTTACTGAAGTGAGATGAGGTGAGATGAGTAATTGCAGACTCTTCCTAGTTACTTCAGATCTGCTCTGCTTTTGTCTGTGTGATAGGAGGGCAGATTCGTATGTTCTCATGATAGTATTCTTGGAGTGGCAAGGAGTCTATCTCTTGCTTCTACCATGAGTCTACTCAGGAACCAGCTTCTGGAAGATAGAGGATTTCTATTTCTGGAATTTTCAAAATTTTACTTTCCCCTTTCAAAACACTGCCATCTCTTCTTGCTTCAGAAAACGTTTCGAAATTAAGCTAAAGTTTTATGACAGATTGCTGTTCCCACAGCTTCTGTGGTTGAGATAAAAGCAAACAAGCATTTATGAGTTTTTACCTTTTAACTCTTTCCTGCTTGTAATATCCTGATTTAGTACATACAAGTCATTTCTACATGCAAAATGTCCACTGTAAAATATATACACTTCCTGTAGCTAGTTTACTTATTTTGATTCCATAGGTTTATCCTATAAACATCTGTGTTAAAGAGAATTAGAATAATGATCAATTCGCATCATTCTAGTTGTGCTACCTTCATCTTTCTTGTCCCATGAAAATATGGACATAGTTATTTTAAACTCAAATTCATGTTCTTTCATATCTTCATGAATTAGTTTCTACCTTTCAAACCAATGTACGTTGAGTAGACTCCTCTTTGCTCTCTGAAGTAGGGTGGGAAGAACAAATTGGAGGTGAAGTCATTTGCTATCTAGGTGAGTCAAGAGTTAGGTTACAGGTCATCACTTTGGTCCTTAATGCTCAACTTGTCTGCATCCTCCATTTATTAAAATTTACTTATGTAAGAGAAAAGAAACGTATTTAGCAACATGAATATTAACTATAGGTGAAAGGAGAGCCATCACCTCACAAAGAGAGATTCTCACACATGATATAATTAGAAGACAAAATAATAAATCTTACCTTAGCAGCCCAAATGCTAGAATGAAGTTGTTATTGAAAGCCTAACTGTGGTGTATATTCTGAAAGAAGTCACATGTACTGCAGTAAAAGGTCCTGCAAAGTCATTAAATACTAAATACTTCAAGTATAAATGGTCTGGCTGCAAATAAGAACCCCCCCCACAAGGATATGCCCAGTTTGCATTAACAGATAAGACCTTCAGATACCATTATTGGATATTTCTACTCTCACTACAGATTGCTACATTGGAAAGCCAGTGCAGACCTGTAATTATCATTATGTTTGCATACACTGTGTTCAAAATATATAATTATTTCTAGCTCCCTAGACAGATATACACTGCAGCATATTAGAGTTACATAATGAAAACTTCTGGAGTGTACAGAATGCAGTAAAATATGAACAAATACCTTGAGTATTTTTAGCTTTAGATAAGAAGATTTTGAATTGGGAGAAAAAGGCAACAGTGTGAAAGCTCTCTATATTACTTTATAAAGTTAAGACATGTATGCAATCTAAATGTATCTAGCAAGGCAAATTGGACTTAAGATTTGTATCCTGAAGAGGCAAAGTATGACACAGAAGAAAAATTTCTATCTAGTCCGTTAACCACATTAATAAAAAAGTCTACTTACCCGATAACTTATTTGATAACGTCATGGATCATTAAAAATATGTGAGAGGTTTATCTGCAGTATGGCTTTGATATTCTTTAATTTAGAACTTTTATGGAGGAGGAAATCTTACATCCCTTCCAGTGGGTTATAAAACCATTCTTTCTTTGGAATTCTAATCTGGTTTTACATTTGATTTTTATTGAGACTTGGGAAAGAAAGAGAGGCCACATTGAGCCACTCTTGCTTTGGGAAAATAAAAAATACATGAAAGAAAGTTTGCCTTTATTTATCCCAACTTTCATGCTGAACCTCTATTCCAGTTTTGGGGGCAATGGTGGTGGACGTGGAAAACCGGTCTCCATTTCCCTGTCAGGTTTTGAATACCTTCGCTTATCTGTTCCATCAACTCCCCTCCACAAATCAAAACTCCCAATTCATCAGTGTATTTACTTTAATAATTAGCTTAAAATGTTGACCTTCTATGTTTTATTTTCAATGTACAAGAATAGGAGTAATCTCAATTTGATCTCTAAACAGAGAAACGTGTTAATTAGGAGGTGAGGGCTTCATGGTAAAGTGAGCAAAGGAGACCTACGTTTGGTTATCTTGTTATTTTCTTGTGTGTATAAAAATTAGAGACAGTTTAAGAGTCTCCTCTGAAGGGTTGTGGACTTTGTTCTAAGAAAATTGTGACTTGATTATTAATAACTTGATTATTATTATTATTTATTTTCCATCTCAACTGTGATTCTGGTTTACATATTGAAGTTTAAAATGAATTTTAGCTTCCAGAAAAAATGGAGACAGAGGAACAAGGTTCGAACCCTTTCCTAGAAACTCACCAAAATAACAAAAAGTAATAAAAAATAGGGACAACATCTTCACCAGCTCTGAAAGTAAAGGATGTGCCAGCTCTCCCCTACAAGTTTGAGACATTTTTTCCCCCAGTATGGTATGGATGAGAGCACAATGGTATAGACTGTAGGCATCGTCACACATTTCCCTTTCTTTGTAGAGCTGTATAATGTTGTGCAATAATCTGAAAGAAATTCTGGATAACTCATTTGAAGGAATAAGAGCTTTTGATAATCACAACATATAGGAGATCCAGAATCTCCGCCCAGGATTCTCTTTTTTTTCGGTGTTGCTTAGCTGCAGAGGAGGAGATGAAAGAGATAGTCTGCAGCGTTTTTCCTGGTTTTATTGGATCTATATTCTTAAAGGCTCTGCAGGCAGGCTCCAATATAGAGGAGAGGTGCTCTAACATGGAGGAGTGGCGGTCTGAAGGGAAGGGTGTGCTGTGTGGAAGCAGGGACTGTCTGACCTTCTTACACCATTTTAGCAGCTGTGGACCCATGACAGTAAGGGTAGCAATGACAGGACACGTGAATTTGGCTGCTAGGATGGTTTGAATAGCTGCTAAGCAACATAAAATGTTCAGGCGTAAGCCTTTGGCTCCTTATAGAGTTGGCCGTCTGTATCCGCGGGTAATGTATCTGAGGATTCAACCAAGAGCAGTTTGAAAATAATTTTTAAAATTCCAGAAATTTCCAAAAAGAAAAACTTGAATTTGCAAGGCACTGGCAACTATTTACGTAGCATTTACATTGTACAACTATTTTTGTAGCATTTACATTTTATCAGGTATTACAGTAAGTCCCCTACATACGGCATGCATTTAAAAAAGACATCAAAATTGGTGAATTTTTGTGTAGCCATTTTAATATTGAAGATGGAAGAAAGAAGCAACATTTTTTGCATATTATGCTTTATTATTTCAAGAAAAGTAAAAATGCAACTTAAATACAAAAATAAGATTTGTGCAGTGTATGGAGAAGGTGCTATGACTGATCAAAAGTGTCAAAAGTGGTTTGTAAAGTTTTGTGCTGGAGATTTCTCGCTGGACGATGCTTCACAGTCGGATAGACCAGTTGAAGTTGACAGCCATCAAATTGAGACATTAATTGAGAACAATCAATGCTGTACCACACAGGAGGTAGCTGACGTACTCAAAATATCCAAATCAAGCATTGAAAACCATTTGCACCAGCTTGGTTATATTAATCGCTTTTGATGTTTGGTTTCCACATAAGTTAAGTGAAAAAACGTGTTGCTTAGCTGCAGAGGAGGAGATGAAAGAGATAGTCTGCAGCGTTTTTCCTGGTTTTATTGGATCTATATTCTTAAAGGCTCTGCAGGCAGGCTCCAATATAGAGGAGAGGTGCTCTAACATGGAGGAGTGGCGGTCTGAAGGGAAGGGTGTGCTGTGTGGAAGCAGGGACTGTCTGACCTTCTTACACCATTTTAGCAGCTGTGGACCCATGACAGTAAGGGTAGCAATGACAGGACACGTGAATTTGGCTGCTAGGATGGTTTGAATAGCTGCTAAGCAACATAAAATGTTCAGGCGTAAGCCTTTGGCTCCTTATAGAGTTGGCCGTCTGTACCCGCGGGTAATGTATCTGAGGATTCAACCAAGAGCAGTTTGAAAATAATTTTTAAAATTCCAGAAATTTCCAAAAAGAAAAACTTGAATTTGCAAGGCACTGGCAACTATTTACGTAGCATTTACATTGTACAACTATTTTTGTAGCATTTACATTTTATCAGGTATTACAGTAAGTCCCCTACATACGGCATGCATTTAAAAAAGACATCAAAATTGGTGAATTTTTGTGTAGCCATTTTAATATTGAAGATGGAAGAAAGAAGCAACATTTTTTGCATATTATGCTTTATTATTTCAAGAAAAGTAAAAATGCAACTTAAATACAAAAATAAGATTTGTGCAGTGTATGGAGAAGGTGCTATGACTGATCAAAAGTGTCAAAAGTGGTTTGTAAAGTTTTGTGCTGGAGATTTCTCGCTGGACGATGCTTCACAGTCGGATAGACCAGTTGAAGTTGACAGCCATCAAATTGAGACATTAATTGAGAACAATCAATGCTGTACCACACAGGAGGTAGCTGACGTACTCAAAATATCCAAATCAAGCATTGAAAACCATTTGCACCAGCTTGGTTATGTGAATCGCTTTGATGTTTGGGTTCCACATAAGTTAAGCGAAAAAAACCTTCTTGACATATTTCCGTATGTGATTCTCTACTTAAACGTAATGAAAACATTCCACTTTTAAAACAAATTGTGATGGGAGATGAAAAGTGGATACCGTACAATAAAGTGGAATGGAAGAGATCGTGAGGCAAGCGAAACCACTACCAAATACACCAAAGGCCTGTCTTCGTCCAAAGAAGGTGATGTTGTGTATATGGTGGGATTGGAAGCGAGTCCTCTATTATGAGCTCCTTTTGGAGAACGAAAGATGAATTCCAACAAGTACTGCTCACAGTTAGACCAACTGAAAGGAGCACCTGACGAAAAGCCTCCAGAATTAGTCAACAGAAAACGCATAATCTTCCATCAGGATAATGCAAGACTGCATTTTTCTTTGATGACCAAGCCAAAACTGTGACAGCTTGGCTGGGAAGTTCTGATTCATCTGCCGTATTCACCAGACATCGCACCTTCAGATTTCCATTTATTTCAGTCTTTACAAAATTCTCTTAATGGAAAAAATTTCAGTTGCCTGGAAGACTGTAAAAGGCACCTGGAACAGTTCTTTGCTCAAAAAGATAAAAAGTTTTGGGAAGATGGAATTATGAAGTTGCCTGAAAAATGGCAGAAGGTAGTGGAACAAGAGGGTTGTTTATTGAATTTTATTGAATACGTTGTTCAATAAAGTTCTCGGTGAAAATGAAAAATGTCTTTTATTTTTACTTAAAAACTGAAGGCACTTTTTGGCCAACCCAGTAATTCAAGAGAATCTTCTGTGGGTCATTGTAAATAAGTGGTGGGTATGAACACTCACCTGAAGAAAGTTAAGGGCAAAATGAATGGAGAAAAATTGGAAGTGGAAACAGAAAATGTGTCCTAGGGTCTTAGATGACTTTTTTGATCTATGGAAAGAAATAGATGATATAGATATAGATGTAGATATAGAATACATGGTCTTCCATGTTTCCTCAAACCTCTGAAACACCTGAGAATTTGACACTGAATTGAATCCTTTTGTGACTCAAGTTCAAGGAACTGTATACAAGTATACAAGATCCACAGTGTAGGTACATACCTACAGAGCACCTGTACCTCATCTTAGGGATAGCTTATCGAGTAAGCTGTAATTGCCAAACCACTGTAATTGATGAGAAGTAGCTCCACCAGAGAAGGAGAGCATGTCCTAAGGGGCCAATGTGACTAGCGATGCATACATGCTGCAGGGAATTTACTGCCGATGGCTTCCTTAGAGGGAGGTGGTCTGTATACACTCAGCCTTGCCTCTCCTGAGCACCCATGTTTGGAGTGTGGTCACAGGGCCTCTGCCATACTGTGGGTCTCTATGCTGTATTGCCTGTCCTGGCTTTTTCTTATCATTAAATAATCTGGGATTGGGTGAAGCTTGCCGTGTCTCATGACACTTCGATTATTAATCCAAATCATTGCTGCTAACTGAGCAGTGAGTAGTGCAATGTATGCTAGAGAATTTTCTCCCTAAGATTCCTTCAGCTTGTAAATGCTCAAGTTTATTGGAAAATAAATCTTCGAAATAATATTCAAGTGATGGTCAGTGTAAGCTCTTCAATAACTTTTGGTAGAAAAAGTGGCTTCTTTCACCCCTTTTGCAAAGAAATCTGATGGTTTAATTACGACACCACACAAAATGCTGCATAATAAAATCTATTATAAAGATTGGTTCTGTCCTCGAGAGCAGAACATCAAGCACAACGTAGGTACTGAATTTTATCAAAATGGGTGGAGACACCTTCAAAAATTAGTTTTTACCGTGACCAAAGCTTACAAACTAAAGGACTTTTCTAAAAAAGAAAGGAAAAATTATTTTCATTTTTATTCACTCACTCAAAAGGAATCATGATGCATATTTTAAAAAATAGCATTTTCTATTTGAATTTGTACATGTCTTTTCACCTATATTTTGCAGATAAAGTGATAAAATGGGACACTTCAACTGCAGCTTTGCTGAAATATGTGTTTTGAGAAATCCAGGGTTTTATAAAAAATGATAGAGTAGTGGTGATCAACAGATAAAATGTGTGTGCTAGATCTTTTCTAGGAGCTCAGTGCACCTCGCACGTGTGATGTCATTTGTCCTCACAAATATAGAGATGCTGGAAGACAAAACAGTGCCTTTGCAGTGTACATCACAGGGGCTGGGGATAACACATATCAGGGTAGGAACTGTTTTCTTCATGACCTGAGTTTTTAAGGTCTGTGCACTTTTTTTGTACAAAAGGATTGTTCTTGTATTTTTATAAACTTTATTTTAAATTTATATGGTAGAAATGTAGTATTTGGGGAATTATTAGAGCAACTAAGATTTCTAAAGACATTCAAAAATTTTTCTTATTCCAATCATTTATTTTGTAAAGGGTGTTTCCAAATGATTAATAATAAACACACAAATGCCTCCTTATTGAAATTTACTTGAAATATTTTGTGTATGAACTGATTTTGCAAATGAGGGGTTGGTTCCAATTTGAGTGGGCAGTTAAGATTTTTTCAGTTGCCCACTTTATGGACACTGCTTTGTAATGTAGTCCCTGGGTCAGTAAAACTTTACATACAAGTCAAAATTCCGTAAATAAGCTTTTGCTGTACTGAAAAATAGATACATTTTAATTTTGACCATGTAGAAAATCATCCGTTCCAATTTCCTACGTTTTAGGGGCTCAGTTTATGGTCAGCTGTCACTGTTTACATCTCCTGCTATTTTTGCAATGAATAATTACCTGAACCCTGAGGAAATAATTTCTTCTTGAAAAGAATTAAAGTCATCCATCATAAATATTTTATTTTATCTGTGAAGCTACTGTTTGATAAATGTTTGGATGATCCAAGGTAAATTTTGTGTGTACATTGGATCTATGATCAAACTACTAATGGACAGACACTAAGGAGGGATAGTCACTCATTCCTTCTCTGTATCTCTCCTTTACTGTCTTAGTCCCAGTTTCTTCTTTTGTTTCATATTCTTTTTATTTTTTCCTTTCTTCTTCAACTTTTCTTACCTTAAGGCTAGACGTATTTTATTTCCCAACTTGTCTTGAAATTTTAGTGATTCATTGGAATTCAAGGTGGTTAGAAGGAACTTGAAAGCTCAATAAAGGGACAGTTGTTAACAACAAAAATGCATCTACAGCTAAATTTTACAACTTCCTCTAAATTCAGCTCTTGCCATATTATTAGATATAATTGCAGTACCTGTAGATCCATTCTGAATGTTAGCCTCCTTTCCTCACTAGGCAGTTCTTTGTTATTTATTTATTTTTATTTTTATTTTTTAATTGACATGTTGTGTTAATTTCTGCTGTAAAGCAAAGTGATTCAGTTATACATACATATATATATATATATATATATATATATATATATATATATATATATACACACACACACACACACACATTCTTTTTCACATTCTTTTCCATTATGGTTTATCATAGGTTATTGAATATAGTTCCCTGTGATACAGTAGGAACTTGTTTATCCATTCTCGATATCAATATGATAGTTTGCATCTGCTAATCCCAAACTCCCAGTCCATTCCTCCCCCATCCCTCCTCTTCCTTGGCAACCACAAATCTGTTCTCCACTCACTGGGTTCTTGAGTGTATGTAGTCCTTTAGTCTTGGCATTTACCTAGTCAATGATTATTGCATTCTGGCTCAAGAGAGAACTTCCATTCTATAGGTAAGGAAGCTGAAAGGAAGATTAGTTATGTACCTAAGATGATTTTAGGTGGTGGTGGGAGAAATCCATCTTCCACTTTCCTTGCTGGCTATTTGGTGGACCAGCCACTATGCCATCACCTGAGCTGAGGCCTGTTTGATGCCTGAAGTCAGCAGCTCTCAAGCTGTTAGAAGCAGTTGGGAAGAGGCCAAATTATAGGTTAGGCATAATGAAACATATTTCAGTATAGAATATTATTGCAGAAATTAAAGACTGAAAAGTAATTCTTTAGTACATAGAAGAGAACAATCAGAGCATACTTGCTGCTGTGGTTTTGGCATTTATAATAAGGTGCAAATATACAAGTACCTATTTATTTTATTGTTTGGTAAACATTTTAGTTTTCAGTACGGATCCTCCTCTACTTACAATTGGGTTACATCCCAATGAAGCCACCATAAGTGGAAAATATCATTAGGTTGAAAATGCATTTACTACACCTAATATCATAGCTCAGCCTAACCTACCTTCAGTGTGCTCAGGCCACTTACATTAGCCTACAGTTGGGCAAAATTATCTAACACAAAGCCTATTTTATAATAAAGTGTTAAAAATCTCATGTAATTTGTTGAATACTGAAAGTGAAGAACAGAATGGTTGTGTGGGTGCTGAATGGCTGTAAATGTATCGATCGATTGTTTCCCCTCATGATCACGTGGCTGATGACCCACTGCCACCAACCAGCATCACAGGAGAGTATCCTACTGCCAGGGAAAAGCTCAAAGTTCAAAATTCAAAGTAGTTTCTTCTGAATGTGTATTGCATTGGCACCATTGTAAAATCGAAAAACTTTAAGTTGAACCATTGTAAGGCAGGGACTGTCTTTATACCCTTTTGATAGCAATAAATTAAAAAATGGAAGAGCATGTTTAATTAAATATTAAGACTGAATTTCTTACTCTCAAAAAGTAGATGATTTGTACAACTTGCAATTTGTACAGCATGTCTGTAAATATTTACATTCATCATAGGGGCTGTGGTGATATTTTATGATCACCTAAAAATCAGAAGACACAGATACACTAAAAAAAAAATCAGCACCTACTCAAAATATTAGAATTCATTTTAAAAGGACTGTGCAAAAAGGCAATCATTTAACACATGCAGTTGCAGAAGATGTATTTACACATCAGTTTATGAAACGTGACTTATCATTTTGATCTGATGACAGTTGTCCTATTTTGCTTTGCTTTTTTTCGTTCCAATTTTTTATGAACATGTGTATAGGCTGTTGTGTTTGGTTTCATCAGGAGAGGAATAGCTTCACAAATGTTTAAAAGGTGCTGATTTTATATCAATGTTATTAGACGTCAACAGAAATGGAAGTATTAATCTAATAAAAATCAATTAATTCTAATAACTGTTCATATTTTTCTTCTGAAACGTGGAATCAAAGGTGTCTAGAAGTTCACCCTGTTGAAGATGAAACATTTGACAATATTGTGATTGCTACTTAAATTTGGTGAAAATTTTAAAGATTAAAGTATTTTTTTCTGTGGTGATAAAAGGAATGCACATGTTGGTAGGCTACAGCATAATGATAAAAGTAGTATTCTTGCTAAATTAAGAAATCCATGGACCAAAAAAATGAACTTCAAATTGGCTTGAAATATGAACGCATAATTCATAATTACATCCAAATAATTTCCAATCATCTAGTGATGAAATTATCAGCTGTAGATAACAAAGCTTAACAAAATTTTTATATATAAACAGAGTAACTGAACCATAAACGGTACTGTAGAACATGCTTTCTCTCTTTGCTGTTCGTGTAATACCAGATTTTTAAAATATTTGAGACTTTACAAAACCCTTCGTTAGTCAACCTAAGTGTCTGATATTGGTGTTAAATATTTTTATAAATGTGTCCTGTATTTATTGCATTTTGCTAAGATCAGTTGAGAATCTTTAATCAAAATATTCAACAAGTGGGGTATTAAAAACTCCAACTTTTGAACATTTGTAGCAAATTATGATTATTGAACACTAAGCACACAAACAGGAAGATACTAAAATTTCTATCTACAAAATCAGAGCTGGCACGCTCTGCGACCCAGCGCTCGGGCTCGGCTTTCCCTGCAGGTCCCACCCTCCATCGCGGCGCCGGTGCACCTTGGGATAGGGAGCGATCTCAGAGCGAGGCCGCAAGAGGGACTTGGGATCCTTCCGCGGAACAAGTGCAGAACAGAAGAAGCTACTGAAGCAGCTGAAATTCGCAGAATGCCTACAAAAACAGGTGGACATGAGCAAAGTAAATTTGGAGTTTATAAAGCCTTGGATAACAAAACGAGTAACAGAAATCCTTGGGTTTGAAGATGATGTTGTGATTGAGTTTATATTCAACCAGCTGGAAGTGAAGAATCCAGACTCCAAAATGATGCAAATCAACCTGACTGGGTTTTTGAATGGAAAAAATGCTACAGAATTTATGGGAGAACTGTGGCCCCTGCTCTTAAGTGCACAGGAAAACATTGCTGGAATCCCTTCTGTTTTCCTAGAACTGAAGAAAGAAGAAATAAATCAGAGACAGATTGCACAAGAAAAGTTGGCATCTATGAAAAAGCAAGATGGAGACAAGGATAAGAGGGATAAGGAAGAAAAAGAAAGCAGCACAGAAAAAAGGGAGCAGTCTCAAAGCCCAAGAAGATGCAAATCCAGATCTCCTTCCCTTAGAAGACTATCTTCCCCTGTCAGGAGAGAGAGAGAAAGCGCAGTCATTCTTAATCTCCCCGTCACAGAACCAAGAGCCAGAGTCCTCCCCTTGCTCCAGAGAAGGAAAAAACCAGAACTCCCAGAGCCATCAGTGAAAGTAAAAGAACCTTCAGTACAAGAGGCCACTTCTACTAGTGACATCCTGAAAGTTCCCAAGCCTGAACCAGTACCAGAGCCTAAAGAACCTTCTCCAGAGAAAAACTCCAGAAAAAAGGAAAAGGAAAAGGAGAAGACCCAACCAAGATCTCGGTCGCGTTCCAAGTCAAGATCCCGGAGACGTTCTCATACTTGACCGGGAAGGCGCCATAGATCCTGATCAAGATACTCACCCAGAAGGTGGCCAAGCCCAAGGAGACGGCCATCTCCTCGAAGAAGAACTCCACCGAGAGGAACGCCTCCTCCACCAAGGCATAGAAGGAGTAGATTTCCAGTGAGATGAAGAAGGCATTCATCGACATCCTGTCTGGGAGTAGCTCATCATCTTCTTTGTCTCGTTCCCGGTCACCTCCAAAGAAGCCTCCAAAGAGGACATCCAGCCCCCCTCGAAAAACTCGTAGGTTATCTCCTTCAGCAAGTCCTCCAAGGCGAAGGCATAGGCCATCACCTCCAGCAACTCCACCTCCAAAAACTCGTCATTCCCCGACACCCCACTAGTCAAACCGTACAAGGAAAAGTCGTGTTTCTGTCTCTCCAGGGAGAACTTCAGGTAAAGTGACAAAACCTAAAGGTACTGAGAAAAGAGAGTCCCCTTCACCAGCACCCAAGCCCAGAAAAGTAGACTTATCTGAATCAGAAGAATATAAAGGTGGTAAAATGGCTGCAGCAGATTCTGTGCAACAGAGACGCCAATACAGACGACAGAACCAGTAGAAGATCCAGATGATCCGGACAGAACCAGATGAAGATCTGATTCAGGCTCCTCCTCTTCCTCGGAAGATGAGCGACCCAAAAGGTCCCACGTGAAGAATGGTGAGGTAGGCCGGCGGCGGAGACATTCCTCTTCCCGAAGTGCCTCTCCATCAGTTCGAAAGCGCCAGAAAGAGACTTCCCCTCGTGGTAGACGGAGAAGTCCCTGCTCACCGCCCGCCCGAAGGCGACGTTCTCCTCCTGCTCCTCTGCCTCGTCGCCGCGGGTCTCACACCACCACCACAACGAAGGACTCCTTCCCCTCCCCCACGTGGTCGCTCACCTTTCCCAAGAGGATACTCTCCTCCAATACAGAGGAGATAGTCTCCTTCTCCACCTCCAAAGAGAAAGAACAGCCTCACCCCCTCCCCCTCCTAAACGAAGGACATCACCATCTCCACCACCAAGCCGTCGGGTCTCCCGTTCGCCACCTCCCAAACAAAGAAGCTCCCCAGTCACCAAGAGACGTTCGCCTTCATTGTCATCGAAGCACAGGAAAGGGTCTTCCCAGAGCCGATCTACCCGGGAGGCCTGGTCACCACCACCAAACAAACAGCATTCGCCTTCACCATGGCATCGAGCTCCTCAGACTTCCTCAAGTCCTCTAGCTGTTTGAAGAGGGTCATCATCATCACCCCAAAGAAGGCAGTCCCCAACTCCATGTTCTAGGCCCATTAGGAGAGTCTCCAGGACTCCAGAACCCAAAAAGACAAAAAAAGCTGCCTCACCAAGCCCTCAGTTGGTAAGGGGGGGGTCTCATCTCCCCGATCTGTCTCAGGATCTCCTGAGCCAGCATCTAAAAACCCCCCAGCACCTCCATCTCCTGTCCAGTCTCAGTCACCCTCTACCAACTGGGTACCAGTGGTACTGGTTAAAAAAGCTAAAAGCCCAAGACCAAGCCCATCACTGGCAAGGAATTCAGACCCAGAAGGAGGTGGAAAGAAAAAGAAGTAAAAGAAGGATAAGAAACCCGAAAAGGATAAGAAGCACAAGAGGCACAAAAAGCATAAGAAGGAAAAGGCTGTAACTGCAGCTGCTGCAGCTGCTGTAACCCCTGCAGCCATTGCTGCTCCCACAACTGCGTCAGCACAGGAAGAGCCAGAGCCTAAGAAGGAGGCTGAAAGTGAGGCTGAAGATAACCTTGATGGCTTAGAAAAGCACCTGCGTGAAAAGGCCCTGAGATCAATGAGGAAGGCTCAAGTGTCCCTACAGTCCTAGGTGGAAATGTTTGTTATATACATTTTATTTGGTTTGTACGCAATTCAGTTTCAAAATTGCTAAAAATGTGTTTGAGCTTTAGACTGTAGCATTTGTTGTAATATTGCTACGTTGAAGTTCACCATGTATAAAAAAGGGCATGGATTTACATTGCAAAAGGTGTCCACAGTGTATTAGTGACATTCTTTCATCGATAGCTGACATAAATTCATTTAGAGTGAAATATTTTAAGCCAAAAAAAAATCTCTTTTTTAAAAAAGGGGGTTTAAATATTGTTGGCCTTCTTATGGTTCCTTTAAATG
The DNA here is from genome assembly GCF_002837175.3 of Physeter macrocephalus. NCBI lineage: Eukaryota > Metazoa > Chordata > Mammalia > Artiodactyla > Physeteridae > Physeter > Physeter macrocephalus. Next base: position 86,396,883 of record NC_041223.1, read on the forward strand.
CCCATCTATTCCCAGAGGTTTTTGTTTCTATTTTTTCTTTCTTTTTTCCTTTTTCTCATTTGAGTCTTAGCACCCATTTAAGTTATGATGTTTCCAACCCTGTATGGTTTTTGCAAGCTTGCCCAGAAATAAGACCACTGTTGAACTACCACAAAAGTATAAATGAATATTTTAATGCCACAATCTTTCCTGTTGCCTGTGGAGTCTCTGCTGAAATGAATCAGGATTCGGGCTCTAGGATGAGACAGAAAATGAAAGCATGTTGTTTGCCAGGACACTGTGGGTTTATATTGATGTGTAACAAGTTGATTTGGAACACTGGAATTTCACTCTATTCTGTTTTTTTTATTTTTATTTTTTTGTAAAGACAATTAGCTAGTCCCAGGAAGGATCCTTCAGTTATATAAAATTTTGTTTTATAAAATGTCATGGCTCCATTCGTAATTTTGTCTTGTTCTTCTGATTGGTGTATACAACTTTCAGAGCTCTTGTATTTGGAAAGCTGGAAGGGCCCAGACTTTGAAATAGTGTCTTGTTTTCACTGTTTTTGTTTTGTTTTTTTAAACTAAAGCTGTATAAATCTTGTGGATTAAACAGAATAAATTTCTAAATTAAAAAAAAATCACAGGAAAAACACAACAGATAAACAATGAGCATAGACTGTGTAAAAGGTTTAATTTTGAAATTCTAAAATTGCAGTTTGGAATGTTGATTGTGGGATGACTTGATAGAGCATCTATTTTTAACTAGAAAAATGTAGATCCTCTTCCTTATTAAATAAAATCAAGAAATCTTACAGTTTTGTAGCATCATACTTTTAGAAGAATCATAAATAGTGATAACATGCTAGAAGTTTTGTGTGACAAAAACAATTGTTGAAGATAGGTACTTTGAATAGAGGAAGACTAGCTACAAAAATAATTGTGCTGAAATAGTTATTTTAAAATAAAATTTAGAATTGAAAGTATTCTTTATTTAGGAGAATTTTCACTAAGGTTTACAGTATTTGTACAGAGAATTTTATCTTGATTTAAAATACTATGGTATACTGAAAATAGTTAATTAAGGATATTGACATATTCAAACTTTTTAATTATATAATTCAACTCTGATCAAGGCTGCAAGTAAAATGTATTAAAAAGTTAAAATAATGAGATCCTATTTACAGATACATTATTTTAAAAATAGCTGTGACATAGAGGGTAAGAAATTGATTATAGTACCTGAATGTGTACCAAGAATTATCATTCTGCTTATAATTGTTTATAAGTGATATAAAGACTATCCTGTTTTAATACTCATGGAAACACATGGATATCTGGTATTTAATTTTTTAAAATATTTATTGTAAAAACTAGTTTTTGAGTAGAATCATTGTTGAAAATACAACCTGTTTTGCAACATTAACTATTTTAGCTCCTTCATTCACTTTTTTCACTAAGATCTGAGATTTTTTCTTGACTCTAAAATTGTTGCAATAGGCTGATACTTTTTATTGTGAGTAACTCTAGACTTTCTAAAAAGCCTTTTCTCCCTGCAAATTAATGTTCTACAGGCACTAAGCGGCGGTCTCCTCAAGGACTAAGGAGGAGGAACACAGCAAGCAGATGGGTTGTTGCAGTGAAGGTCCACGCAGGTGTTCACTCTAGACATTTCAACTAGAAGGAGTTTAATGCAGGGGATTACCCATAAGGAAGATTACTGTTAAGAAAACAAGTGAAATGCTATGTAAGCTTCCCCTACACACACACACACACACACACGCACGCACACACACACACACACACACACACACACACCCCTCAGAATGAAGAATCCGAGGGCAACATTAATTCATTTATTCTACAAATATTTACTAAGCACTTACTACACCCCACATTTTGAATATGTTTTATTTGTTCAAAAATGACTCCGTTTTCAAAAATATCTCACAAGGTAACTATATAAAACTTAGCCAGATGAAGGGTGAATGCACTTTAATTTCATGATTGTTTATTTTGAGATTGATGTGTATGATTGATGTAACTGGTCACATGTGTGAGATGTTTTCTTTTGCTTATTTACTGATATTGAAATATTCCATTTATTGGGGACATGTTTATCACCTGAAATTGTGTCTTCCCAATCTTGGCCATACTTAAAGTAGTAAAATATCACACACATACACACACACACACAGCTATCTGGCAACTCCAGATAACACAGAAGAGCAGTAAGTAGTTTTTAAAAATGAAGGTACAATTAGTTAAATATTTAATTCTAGGTCTTCTAATTCAGAGCCTAATTATTTACTCTAATTTTGCACATAATTACTAATTGAAGCAGACCAGACACAGTAGTTTAGAAAGGTAAAATGCGCTGCCAGGTGTAGATGAAGACAAATCCAAAGTTGGAATATTTAGCATTCTGCAGGAAAAATACCCCATATAATTGAGACAAAACACATTAAAAGTTTTTCTGTGGTGGTTTAATATAAAAAAAAAAATCTGTCATCCCCAACTTGAGAACCCTGGAAGGCAGGGCTTCGAAGCTTGAAATCTTGCATTTATTGATGTTGCTAAAGGTGAAAAATCAGTCACTGAGAAAAGGTTAAATTATTAATAGTATTGGCTGTTTAAATGGGAAGAATTTATAAAAGTTATTACATGGATATATAGACTCAAGTGGCATCTGTCCCCTAGCGGAAACGTAAGTGTATTTTGAATACTTCGAAACATCTTGATACCACATATATGCATATGTGGTATTACTAGAGAAAGATGTGTAAAAACATTAAATGTGAATAAGGAAGATTACTGTTAAGAAAACAAGTGAAATGCTATGTAAGCTTCCCTTACACACACACACACACACACACACGCACGCACACACACACACACACACACACACACACACCCCTCAGAATGAAGGATCCGAGGGCAACATTAATTCATTTATTCTACAAATATTTACTAAGCACTTACTACACCTCACATTTTGAATATGTTTTATTTGTTCAAAAATGACTCAGTTTTCAAAAATATCTCACAAGGTAACTATATAAAACTTAGCCAGATGAAGGGTGAATGCACTTTAATTTCATGATTGTTTATTTTGAGATTGATGTGTATGATTGATGTAACTGGTCACATGTGTGAGATGTTTTCTTTTGCTTATTTACTGATATTGAAATATTCCGTTATTGGGGACATGTTTATCACCTGAAGTAGATGATAAATATTTTAAAGATATTATCATGGGTTATTTAGCAAGGATGTCAGACAATTTATACAAGAAAGAGGTAAGACTAGTATTTGCATATTATGGCTCCCAAACTACAATATTCATAGAAAGATATTTTTGTGATGCTATTTGAGAGAAAGCGGAAAAGGAAATGAGAGAGAGCACTAAACATTAGGTTCCCCAACTCCACCACTGCCACCAAACCTCACCACCTAAAAGTGTTTATAAAATGTGTTTATGTGCAGTGGCTTATTTCTGAAGAGAAATCTCAGCTTTCATCAGACTTTAGACTTTCAAATGGTAAAGTACCATTGAACTAGTGTAATTGCAGTCTTCTCTCTCTTTATCTCAACCAAAGGTACCCTTTTTTTGCTTTTATTTTTTGCTTCAGAAAAATAGCTCATTTGTGGGTTCAGGTATTTATACATCCAAATGTGTTTATTAATGATGAAACTGCCACCATTGTTTCTCCAAATGTATCAGACAAGTTTCAGTGAGCAATTAACATAAGTAAAATCATTTTGATTTTCTAATGTCCTATTTGCTATTGAGTATAAAATTCCAAGTGAATTAATAAGCTAAAACTTAGTGCATCCCTTAGAGGAGAGATGCAAAAAGATGACAGTTCTTCATTTGTAAAAGTTAAGTGGTGGAAAATGGAATTTCATCACTTAATGGCTTATAATTTAACCAATGAGAGAATAAAGATATTTATCATCTCATGTATAAAAACATGTTATATGCCTAGTTTATATCCACCCTATCTCAAATCATTAAACATGAAAAAAAACTTTAAAAATGATTAGAATCAAACAACCTGGAAAAACACTAAGGAAAAAAAATTATAGAAGACAAATTGATTAAAGTCATCTTTCTCTCTCTCTCCAGATTTCTCCCTTCTCTCTTCTTGTTTCCTTCAATCCCCCATCCCCCATCCCCCATTTTTATTCTTGGAGTTCCATCTGAAAAGATATCCCCCAACCCCCCATCACAGAATCCAAAGTTTTTGAATATGGCCTGACTACTGCATACATACATTTCATTTGGTGATGAGTTTTAATTTCTGACCAGTAAATACCAAAATTAGTTAATTTAGTCTTTACATGTGAATTTCTGTTTTCACTTGTGTTGATAAATATGGTGAGCTATTGTCATTGTAAGCCTGAAGATTTTAATACAGTAAAACATCACCAATTCTATTATTTTGCCATCTATTTAATAAAGCCAGCCCTGCGTATTTTGACTCGAGTCTACTGACAACATAGGTGAGCGGCAGATGTCTCATTTATTTCTCAGATTTCTCTCCTTAACTTCTTACTCTTGCCTTGACTTTTGGTTTACTGTCCTGTTTCTTAATTTCTGATCTTCATGTTGATATTTGGTCATCACGGTTTGACACTTGGGTCTCTCTTATAAACTTGGTTTGACTCCAAGTCTTGTGATCACGTTTCTTATATGTGTTAAAGTCATTTTCAGTGACAAACCTTGATCCACTGATTGTACTGTCTTGTTTCTTCTATAAGTACATCCTTGAGGACTTGTATCCTACCACTAATGGAGTTAAACTAGTGTGATGTGGTGTGTATATTATAAAGTTTAAATGGCTTTTCTTTTAAAGTTATTATATAACTTAAATTGCTTCTTTCAATTAAATTAGTGCGAGCCATAGAATATAAAATGATCTACCTATTAGAGATGCAAATAGTCCTTTTTTAGTAATGTGCATTATTAATTCCTCATCATTGAATATTATACTCTTCTAGAACATATTTAACTTAGTTCAACAAAAATATTTAATTTGGAAGTATATGATTATTCCAACTTACTTCCCAAAAAATTTGAGGTCAGGCTGAGGGATTTTGAACAGGCCTGGCCTTTGACTTTTAAGAAATAACCATGTGAGACACGTAAGATGCCTAACAATTTAGGGACACGTAAGTGGCTTTCAGTTCTCAGTAATCTGTCTTTCCTAACAGGCTCTCCATTTAATGCTGTGTGAACTGCCATGTAATGATCGCTACCAGTGCAGCTAAATGCTTTTCTAATTAAATCTATATTGAATGGATTTCTTTGTCTTTCCTAAGCAGTTTCCTGCTGTGTGTTTAAACTTCTTGCAGTTTAGAGTATTGTCGCAGAAAATGTAAAATATGTTAGAATGAAGTGGAATTGTGTTCTGTGGCAGGAAAAAATATATATTTTTGCCAAATAAATAGGTATTGAATTCATTAATAACGTATCTTGTAATGCCAGTTATAGTTTAGGAAAGATAATACCTTTTGTGAAATCTATGGGAATTATTATATCTTGGCAAGGAATATAGAAATGTTTATAATTATCTCTTTCACTGTATAATCTTTCTAGGTACTCCCTGGAAAGCATGATTCATGGTGGTTGAAAGCAATAATTCAGGAGTTAGAATGAGTTTAAGTTCTGATTGTTCCATTTACTGGCAATGTGAACTTGATTATTTATCATTTGTAAGTCTGTCAAATGGGACAAATAATAGTTCTTGTGGCATAGAGACATTTTGAAATTTAAATGTAAAGAGGTACAGGTAACCTGCCTAGCACAGTGTCTGGTGCCTAATAAATATTAGCTCTTATGATCTCTTTTTCTTACTAAACAAATCTCTTGACATGAAATTACATTGGGATTTATTTAAGAAAACAATATGGATGTACATTGCAAATTTAGCCTACAAATTAGGGAACAGATATTCATAGAAAATATTTATTTTCTTAAAACATTATTTATATCATATTTCCTATCCCACAATGATCTGCAAAAAATTGAGTTATATACAAATGTATTAATTTAACTGTATAAAGTCCACAAAATGGTTACATTAGAGTCAACACTTTTGCTTAAATCTCCAGATTCTCTTTCAAAACTATAAGGTAAGTTTATTAACTTTAGTAGAATAACATGAGTATTTGAACGTGTGTGAACCTAAGAAAATATTTATTTGCAAAAAATAAAAATGGACAAAATTAATTTTAGTACATGTAAATACGTTTGTCATACAAAATTAGTAGTTGCTACCTATTGATATAAATTAAAGTCTGTGTAGATAACGCAATGTGAGTACTGATTTTCAATGCTGTATCACTGCAGTTCACATGTAACGTGTCTCTTGCTATCTGGAAAGATCTGACTATTTTATTATATGCATCAAGTTCTGTTACGTCATGTGGTGTTTTGAAAAGAGCATTAGCTTTGATATTAGACAGTTGAAACCTCAGCTCTGTCACTTACTGGTGGCAGAGCGCCACCGATTCCCTTTGATGAGCTTCGGTTTATTTGTTCATAAAATAGAGTTGCTGAAGGGTTAGTGTGAGTGTGCAGGTATGATAAACATTCAAATTACTTCTGTGCTACAGTGGTTATTTCTCTGTTTTGGGCTGTTGTCCATTCACTGTTTTTTACATTTGAAGCAACAGCTGGTGAAGCTCATTGGATGCTTTTCCCTAATCTCCTTCCACGTCCAACTGGACTTGCCAGTCATGATGGAATTGCTATTTTGGAATATCTGCTTGTCTTATGGTAAAAGTCATATACTTGAGAAAATGTATAATAGAAAGAAAGAACCGGACATCAGTACCAAAGACCTGAGTTTGCATTGTGTGCCTATAACCTAAGAGGTGTGTGGCTTCTCTGGGCCATGGTTTCCTCATTTGCAGAATGAGAATAATAATAAGTGTCTTGTTGCCTGATGTTATAAGAATCAAATCAGAGATGGTTTAAAAAGGCTTCTTAAACTGAAAATTCATCTGGTTATCTGATTCAGCTGGTTATCAAGTAATGGTTTCATTTTTGTAGAAGGATTGAATGCTGGTTATATTTTTTACGTTCTCGACATACTTTCTCATAGTCTTACAGTGGCTCTTTCAAAATGGCTGGCTGCAGTTAGGAGACATCTGTTCCCTAGCAACGGCATTTCCTGACTGCCCTCTGCAGCATCACAGCTTCTGGACACAGGTACACACTACATGTCACAGTGTAGGAGTTTATTCACCTTCATCAAACACATATGTGGAATTTCTACAGCTTATCGAATGAATGGAAATTCAATGACCATGACTCAGGAACATGCATGGGTTAACAATTCTTAAACATTTTATTAGACATTTGATTTTACCTATTTGTCAAGTGTAGTAATTTATTTTTTGAACTGATGTCTCCTTTGTTTATGACAACTATTATTGCTTATCAGATTACACCTAAAGTCCTTGAATTTCACAGGCATCTACAAAATTGTGTTTTCTATATTTCTGGGAGACATTCAGCCTTATTAAATATATTAGTGTAATAATAGTAGTAGTCAAAGCACAGAGTTTTATTTAAGCTAGCAAATAATGATGCTTCACAATAGACCTATAAACAGGCCCTTGATGATTAATAAATTTATTAATGGTTATTCTGGTTATGGAAACAAGTTCAAATTGGCTTTTAGCCTAATGTTAGCTTTTAGTTTTATTAGGTGTCAAAGTGAATAGCTCTGCTCGTATATAATTTCAGTTTGTTAGGCAAAGAGAGCCCTCACATAATTTCTTTAGTGTTTTTAATACTTGTAGTTCTTAGATTCTGCTGAAGCACGTTTTTATCAGAATGACTATGTAAATCATTGAAAAGGTGCAGGCATTTGGAATAATCAGATATTTCTCAGCAATCTTACCTGAAAATAGAGCTGTCAGTTCACAGTAGAGCTAATCAGTTTGTGGATATGTTAAGTGATGTAGGACTGGCTGACTGTTGCTTTGGAATTGTTTTTTGTTCTTTTCCAAAATCTTTGAGGCAGTCATGATATCCATTTTTTTTTTTTTTTTTTTTTTTTGCTGTACGCGGGCGTCTGACTGTTGCGGCCTCTCCCGCCGCGGAGCACAGGCTCCGGACTTGCAGGCCCAGCGGCCATGGCTCACGGGCCCAGCCGCTCCGCGGCACGTGGGATCCTCCCGGACCGGGGCGCGAACCCGCCTCCCCTGCATCGGCAGGCGGACTCCCAACCACTGCGCCACCAGGGAAGCCCCATGATATCCATTTTAAAACCTGGTGTAATACTGGAGATAAGTAATACCTTGAGTTTTGACATTTGCACTTTCAGATCTTCTGTTGTGGCATTAGGAAGATAGATGGTTCCTTAATGCCTACAATTCAGGATATTAACTTTAGTTTCTAAAAAGAGAAAATAGCTGAAGACTAAACTCATCTATAGTCTATTTCTCTTTACTCAAGCCATTATATAACTTTAAAAAATAAAATCTTATTATGTGTAGAGTCTTGTTTGTCACATGGCACTTAAGAAGCATATGTGTGCAAATTATTTTTCCTGCCACCTACTGTGATATTATTCCCCGGTGCTACTTCAGTAACAAAGTTGTTATAAGGAGTAGAGATTTGGGGAGAGAGAAGGTTGAGAGAGGAGGGTTTCTTTGCAAGTAAATTCTTAATACAGGTTGTGTGCAAAAACATTTCAACATTGCTATATCCATGCCTGGAACACAGGAATATAGATCTCTTTCAAATGAGCAGTGCCAAATATGAGTTTTCACCAGAAACTTCAGTACAAAACAATACGCTATCCAACTAATAAACACTTGTTTTTTAGAGAAACTGACAAAAGTTATAACAAAACAATTTCTGGCCATAACCATTTGAAAAGATGTGTAATAACATTGTGATTTAGAGAAGTATAAACTTAAAAATAGCTATGTAACACATAGGATTGATAAAAAATGTAAAATTCTGAAATTATCAGGTATTGATGAGGTTGTTTTGAAAATAACTGTTCTCCCACAGTGCTGGTGGGGATGAAATGACTGCAGCAATTTTAGAGGCTGTAAAATAACAGTGTAAACCCTCTGACTAGCAATTTCAATTCTGAGTATCTGCCAGAGATTAGCACATCTGCCGAAGGAGATATCAACAGGGATGAATTGTAAACAAATTAAATATTCATCAAAAGGGAGAAGGATAAATACAATGTGGTACATTTTTATATGAAGAAACAATCCACCATGAGCAACATTCAGCAGAAATAACCAGCTGCAGAATCAGACCCCTACAGAGATGAGAGGTACTGGAAGAATGAGATAAAGAAAATAAATGCAGGTACTGTGTTGAAAGAATCAAAGACAGAATTGAGAGTATCATTAAGGAATGAGCCTCCCCAAATTCACCAGGTAGATTTAAAATAAATTAATGGGATTTCTGGAAATCACAATAGTATAGTAATGGAAACAAAAGCAAATTATTACAGAATTAAAGATGTAATTGATAAAATCAAAGTGCAGAAGAAATTATTCATAATAAAACTACAAAACAAAGAAATGGAAAAAGTGAAAGTGAGGTTAGAACACATAAAGATTAGAGGCGTCCAGTGTCAACGCATTCCAGGAGACAATAAGAGGTAAAGACCTATGTTACGTGAGACAATAGCTGAATTTTTCCCTCAGAATTTACTAAAGACACAAACGCTCAGAACCAGAAAAGCTCACACATCTCAAGCAGGATAATGAAAAAGAAAAAAATCCACACCTAGACAAATTGTAGTGAAACGGAAGGATCCAGGAGACAAAAGAACGATCTTAAACCCAACCAGAGAAAAAAGACTGATTACTTACATATTGACTGTTAATGCCCCCAAAACAATGGAAGCTGAAAGACAGTGGTAATAATACTTGTCTGTGCTGAGAGATGGTAATAAGTCATAAATGTAAATTCAGAATACCTTTCAATAAAGACACTGGAACAAAGGCATTGTCAGACAGCACATATGGAGAGATGCCATTGCCATGTCCCTCTCACAAAGCTCCTCTCACTACAGGAACTTTTCATCTTTCAGGTGTACTTCAGGGAAAAGGAAAATAATTGCGGGAAATAGGTCTGGGGTACAAGAAGGAAGTGTCAACATATAAAATGAAAATTGGTGACTAAATTGAAGAAACACTACTTGGATAAAAATAATAAACATGGAATTTGTAGGGTTAAAATCAAGCTAGAATTGAAATCCTAGAAAACATCATATAAGTTGAGAGTACGGTGATATTAGTTTGAACATTCTAACCTGCTTTATATTTTTTCAGGAAGAGGGCAAAGGTGCTGATCATCACTGAACTTTATTCAGAGTTAAATGTGTCCATAAAAATATCTTGGATGATCACTAACAGAAAATAGAATAATGAAATGTGAGAAAGCAAAAGTCAATCCAAGTAAAGCAAGAGGATTGTTAAAGAGTAAAGAAAAAAGGGACAAAATTAGGTGATAGAAGTGAATGGAAATATATAAAATTCATAATCATTGTAAGTGATTTCAACTCTCCTAATAAAAGATAAGCGATTGTCAAAAATCAATTAAACTAATACTTTCTATAAGAGACGCGGCTAGAACATAAGGGCAGTGAAAAGCAGGCTGGACGTAAAAGAATGGAAAACCCATATCAAGGATAAACCAACCTAATAAAGCTCTTGTAATCACATTAATACTGTACAAAATAGACTTTAAGGCAGAAATCTTTAAAGGGGAGAAGAGGGGCACTTTGTTTTTTAAAAAAGATTCAATACATTGAATTGAAGATAGTTTTGTTTTTTTTTTTTTTTTGTGGTACGCGGGCCTCTCACTGTTGTGGCCTCTCCCGTTGCGGAGCACAGGCTCCGGACGCGCAGGCCCAGCGACCATGGCCCACGGGCCCAGCCGCTCCGCGGCACGTGGGATCCTCCCAGACCGGGGCGCGAACCCGTGTCCCCTGCATCGGCAGGCGGACTCTCAACCACTGCGCCACCAGGGAAGCCCTGAAGATAGTTTTGAATTGAAAATAGTTTCAATTTACATGTGCCCAATGATATAACTTTAAAATACATAAACCAAAAATTTATGTAATAGAAAGACCTACCATGATAGTGGGAGATTGTAATACACTTCTCTTAGAAAGAATTAAGTCAAATTATTAAGATAAAACAGGAAGGATTTAAGAAGACTCAGACAGCTCCATAAATGGATTTGACTTAAAACTATTGTATTAGATTAAACTGCATATCATATTACCTAAAATAAACACAAGGATAGCTGTATAAATCTAAAATATGGCTTCCACCATCTTAAGGGTTTAAATTTTTCTCTGTAAGTTGATGTTTGAGCCTGGTTATAACGCAGGACAATGTACAGGTAGGGCTGCCGTCATGAGAACTGTAAAATCAGTAGATGAGCTTGATTTTAATCATTTTAATTCTTCTTTGTCTTTTCACTTCAACAGTTTTACTTCAGAAGTTGTCTTCGTATTTGTAGTATCTCATCCAAGATTTAACAAAGAGCTTGTCTTAAGTAAAGTGGTAAATTAGGGAAAGTTTGGGTTTGTTACCTCTGACTCGTTTCTTTGTCCTTTTGCTTTATCCCCTATCAGTACCTCTCCTTTCTGCCTTGATTTTCACACATCATGTGAAGATGGTCACAGGTTCAATTCCTAGGTCTGATGCCAGTAGTTTACACCTTCTTTCAAACTGAAATCAGTAGTTTTACTTTTCTCCAGAGTGTATGCATTTCAAATGTATCTGTGATGGTAGGAAGATCATTTGTAACCTCTGAAAAAAATTTCAGACATTAGATGGGAGAGGGATTTTAGAGAAGAAAGGGTGATTTCTAACACCTCTCAAATAATACTCTGTTGTGGATATTTTTCAGCCAACAGTTGAAAGCAGCTTGGCTTTGGGGTTTAGACAATGCGAAAGAGGGAATCAGGCTACTTCCACTTGCATAAATACTTTTGTTAGTATTCAACAGTATTTTGTGGACTTGAAAGAAATAGATTGCCAGATATTTCTCCAGCAGTGATAGGTTTATTTGGAATCCGCAGAGAATTGCAATTCAGGGTCTGCAATCATGGCAAGCCACATGCAAGTCCCCATTTGACAAGGGAAGGAGAAGCATTTTGCAGAGAGGTAAAGGAGGTTGGGAGGGCTATAGTAAACAATTTATGGCTTTTCATGGACTGAGTCATTTCCAGGAAGAAGAGGAGTCTTTCTTTTTGCCTGTTGAACTCTGCTACACTTGTAGGGCACAAAAGCTCCCCCTTCTGGCCTCCCAATTCAACTTAATTGAGGTTTCTGTTTGTTAATTTTTTACATTTCCCCTCTTTGATCAAGATTGTTCTCTAAAAGCATTGCTGATCAAGAGTCTGTTTTTCTAGTTTCAGCAGTTTTTTGTCCCTCAGTGTCAGGAAGGACCTTTTCTAGGTGTAGTATCTTATGTCAAATGGCGAGTGCATAGATTGGAAACCCATTGATGTCACGTTCGAGTAACAAGGAGGGGTAGGGACGGAGAACTGTCAGGTACTTTTTATCTAAAGTCCTTACGTTGTCAAAATCATAGACATTGGAGATCATCTGAGCTGTTATATCATCATCAAAGAATTGTCAACAAACTTCCAATAGGCTTGGTCCAGATATCCTGGGAAAGTTGTCTCATCACATGTCATCTGCTTCAATTCTGGGAAATCTAAAATTTCAGGTCACCAAATGATATGCAGGTCCAGTCAGGGTTCAGTGCTTTCTTTTGATGTGTCCTGTGAATCTAAGAATCCATTCCTTGAAGTTTGGTGGTACAAGGGTTAGTCAGCAGTACCTGATAGGGCCCTTTCTAGTAAGATTGAAGAAGTTTCTTCTGGAGCTGTCTTTTCCAATAGATGGGATCTCCAGGTTGTAAGGTGTAACGCTTAAGGTTTTTGTCTTCTGAGGGTGAACTGTGAAAAGATTGCTCTACTAGAGAATGGTTATTTTTAATACAAGCTATTACAACTTTGCAATATTGGAGTATTTCTCCTTTTATCAGTTGCGGGTCGAAAGAAGCAGGAACCAAGTGCATTGGGTATCTTATGAATACCTCAAAGGGTGAGGGTTTATAAGTTACAAAATGGGTGGATCTGAGATTTAAAAGGACCAGTGGCAATGCTTTTGGCCAAGATATTTGGAGGGTCTCTACAAACTTTGCCAGTTGAGTCTTAATAATACTGTGAGTGCATTCAACTGAGCCAGAGGATTGAGGATGATAAGTACAATAAAAGTGTCATAGGGGCTTCCCTGGTGGCATAGTGGTTGGGAGTCCGCCTGCCGATGCAGGGTACGCGGGCTCGTGCCCCGGTCCGGGAAGACCCCACGTGCCGTGGAGCGGCTGGGCCCCTGAGCCATGGCCACTGAGCCTCCGCGTCCGGAGCCTGTGCCCCGCAACGGGAGAGGCCACCACAATGAGAGGCCCGCATACCGAAAAAAAAAAAAAGAAAAGCTTTTAGGGCTTTTGCTTGTTTTGCGCTCCCTTTCTACAAGAAAATCAGGGAACAACAAAATTCCATAAATTCTTTCATATAAATTATTGACCAGCTTTTAGGGTAACCTTTGTTATGCTAGAGTTATCTGGTACAAATGCACTTCCTGTAAACAAAACAGAAAGAAATGGAATCCCTAGAGTCACAGCTTTGGTGCAGGCACGTGCTCCGCAACGGGAGAGGCCACAGCAGTGAGAGGCCCGCGTACGGCAAAAAAAAAAAAAAAAAAAAAAAAAAAAAAAAGTGTCATAAAACTGGCCAAACAGCATACATTTGTTTAAGTACTTGGCCAGTAAAATGAGTTTCTAGATCACTATAAAGTTTGCGAGGAGTTCCCCTGGTAGGGATAATTTTTCCAAAAAGACTTTGGCTACAGAAAAGACAGTAGTCTGTCTGCAAGAGAAGGCTTCAGTCCAGTCAAAAAACATATAGATCATGACTAAAACATAGTTATATCCATGAGTTGGTGGAAGTTGTGTGAAATCCATTTGCTGAACCTCAAATGGTCCGTTAAGCAGTATAAATTGTCCAGGGGCAGTACTTGTACTTCAGATTGTACTTCTCATACTTCAGACAAGTGAGGCAAGTGAGGTAGGCACTTTTTGCAGCCTTGTTAATGTTTCCTCACCAATATCGATCCATGGAGACTACCGTTTTGTCAGTAGACCAATGGTTTAATGGATGTACAATGGTGAGGAATGGAAATTTTAGAGTCTCCATTAGGACCGAGTTATTATTTTGTTCAAACCAGAGCTTTCTCTTTTTACCAAACCAACAATTGTTAAATTTCCAGTCTTGTTTTCTTCCTTATCTGAGGTCAATGGCTGGGCTTCTCAAACAAGTTTTTCTAGGTTATCTTTTGGGAAAATATCCTTTTGGACCATGAGAGAGGTTCGGCTGCTGTTGGTCATTTTAAGGGCAGCATGCCTTGTGGAAATAACAGCAAGGTGAGTTCCCTTAGCATCCAGAGAGTCAAGAATAGAATACTCTGGAATCTTAATAATAAAAATAATCCAAAATATCAAGTAAAAGTATTGCATTCAGTAATTTCTGCACATAGGGGCCATTTAAAATTTTATTTCCATCGGAAGTAAGGAAGCCATGTTGCTTCCACAACATTCCAAGATAATGAGCTACTCCAAAAGCATATCTACTCTCAGTATAAATATTAGTAGTTTGTCCTTGGCTAAAGTATAAGCCTGGGTAAAACCATATAATTCAGCCTGTTGGGCTGTATTAGCCATAGGTAAAGATGCTACTTATCAAAAGGAGTTACAATAGCATAGTCAACACAATATTTGCCATTGTCACCTTTTAAATAAGAACAACCAGTGAACCATGAGAAGTCAGTGTTACTCAGAGCAATTTCCGGTAGTTCATCACAAGGAGTCAAGAAGTGATCTGCCAGAGTTAAGCAGTTGTGAGGGACTTAGTCAGTGACAGAGAGGAGAAAAATAGCCAGGTTAAGGGTTATTAAAATGTACAAAAGTTATGTGAGGAGCAGTTAACAAAAGGACTTCATAGGAGGTGGGGCAGCTGACTGAGAAATGATGAGTGTGATGAGAATTCAGGAGAGTTTCTACTGCATGAGGTACAAACATGGTTAAAGGGATTCCACAATGATTTTCTCAGGGGGCCTAATGGTTCTAAGGGAATCCTCTTGCCACAGGGTCCAGTTGCTGGCTCTACTACCCCATGGGTCAATAGTGGTCCCTGTGTTTTTAAGTGAATACCTCAAGGGCATTACCTTCCATTTCACATAAAAAAAGGAAAAAGGGAATCTGATAATTGAGATGCCATGGGGCAGGTGGGTTCATCAAACTCTCCTTTAAGGCCTTGAAGGCTATGCTATCTGGTTCTTCCCATAAAATTGGGTTGGGGCTGTTATTGTTGGGTAAAACATACAGAGGTATGGCCAGAAGAGGGAAATTTGGAATCCAGTTTTGGCAGTAACCAACTAGCCTGAGAAAACCTCAGAGTTGATGCTTAGTTTGGGGGTTTGGTAAATTTAGGACACCATTAAGCCTATCTGGATATAGGTATATCCCTTGTTCTGATATCAGAGGCCCTAAATATCAAACCTGGGTTTGGGCAAACTGTATTTTTTCCTTGGTGACCACATGTCCTTTTAAGCTAAAAGTTTTTTAGCAAGTGGATGTTGTCTTCCTGTGAGGGTGCTTGAGAAGGAAAGTAAAGAAGCAAATCATCCAAGTATTGCAAAAAAAGTAGAACCTCTAGGGAACTTTATATCATCCAGGTCAGCCTTCAGGATTTGCAAGAAATAAGAAGGATTCTCAGTAAAACCCTGAGGCATTACTCTCCAGATGAATTATTTTTCTTTCCCAAAGAAAGCAAAAATGTATTGGCTAGCTTCATCAACTGGAATACTAAAGAATGCACTGTATAAATCAGTTACAGTAAAGAATTTGCTTCTAGTGGGAATGGATGTTAATAGTGTATGAGGGTTAGAATCAACAGAGTCAAGGGATATCAATGTTTACTGCTTGGAGGTCCTGAACAAACTTCCACCCTCGGCCCTTAGGTTTTCTCAGTGGTAAAATGGGAGTGTTATAGGAGTAGTACATGGATAATGAGGCATTGAGCCTTGTAATCTTCTATTATGGATTTTATGCCTTGAAGGGCTTCTTTACTTATAGTATATTAATTAAGTTGGGGAAGAGGATTTGAAGGGTCTGTTTGAATTTTGATGAGAGGGACGATATGAATTTTGCCAACATCAGTTGGAGATTTTGCCCATAAAGAAAGTAGTTGCTGATTCAATAGGGACAGATGGTCAGTGTTTTTAAGAATCCGCTCTAGTACTTTCAGAAACAAAGTACTAGTCAAGTACTTGACAACAAAGATGTCAAGTAGTAACTTACTTCACCTGGTTGGTTACTTTGATGACTACTGTCAAATTTTAGGATTATTTCCCCTTTCTGGGAGAAAGAGATTCTGGCATGATACTTCTTTAAGGAATCTCAGCCCAATAAATGAGGAGGGACAGAGGAATTAAGGAGAAAAGGGTGAGTATCTCTCAAAGAGCCTAAACAAAAGGGAATAGGCTCAGAGACAGGAGCCTCTGGAGGTTCATTAGAGATCCCACTATTTGAAGTGTTTTAGTACTCCGAGGAAGGGGCTGCTTTATAGTAATGGGGTTGAATACTGAGATTGCAGCTCCGGTATCAATTAGGACTGGAGGAGATTCACTGGCAATCTCAAGAAATGTTTCTCCAAGCTGAGTAAGAGGGAAGCTTGGTTAGAGCCCCTGTTGGAGCCCATCACCGAGAATTGGGAGGATGTTGAAAAGCCTGATTAGAGGGCTGAAAGTGTCTAAAGCACTATATATTTGTTACAATCTCTTTTCCAATGTCCGGGTTGGTTGCAATAATAGCAGAAACTACGGGAGTTTTGGTTCTCTGTAGGAGCCTTCATTTGCTGGAGTTGAAGATGAAGAATTTTGGCAGTCTTCCTTTGTGATGACAAAGAGCTGGTTTGCCAAATTAAATCTGGAGTGAACATAGTTTCTTATTTCATCCTTGTCCTTTTTATTAGAAGGGAAAGGTCTTGTTCCAGCTCATTAATCAACATAGAGTTAAAAAACTACTGGTGGAATCAACGTCCGAAGGAAGATTACAATTTTCTTTAAAAATAATCTGAAGTCGATTGTAATAATCATAAATGGGTTCATCAGATTTTTGTGTGTAAGCCTAAATTTGGTTCTAATCAACAGATTTTGGAAAAGCCCTAGGAATAGTTCAGTGAAGTCACCCAGTGATTACTTGAGCCTTATAATACTGTAAGTTAGCAGACTGGTCTCTTGGTTATAATTCTAGATACTTTTTAGGATTTTCCCAATTAGCAGTTTTCATCCACTGTTGGGCCTAGTCCTCACTGATAAGCATAGGAACTAGCTGATATAAGTCAGATAATCCAGGTTGATGTTTTAATGACCATATTAAATTCCTCAGCAAATCTGTGAGGTTCTTTAGTTACTTTGGGAAAATCTTTGATTATGGCTCACAGTTCAGATTTAGTCCAAGGAATATAAGAAATCAAGAGTTTAGCATCTGGATCCTTAGAAGGCTTAATTTTAAAGGGACAGGTTCTGGCAAGTTCAGAGGAGACAGGAGTGGAGAGCGTTTCAGAGAAAAGGAAAAGTCTGGCAAGAGAATTATTATGAGGGGATTGAGGGTATAGAGGAGGCATAGGTGGTGTAGTAGGGAAGGAGGAAGATGGTGCTAGATATAGAGCCTGACACAAAGAAGCCACAGAAGAAGAACCTGGGGTTTTGGAAGCCATTTTATCTTTTTACTTGTTTCCTTGCCTCGGGTACACTTAAAATCTTATTTTGCAGAGAGGCAATTTTAGACTCCTGATAATGTTCGGAAGCATGAAAATACCAGTTGAAATAAACATTCCATTAAAGTCTGGAAAATTTTGAGCTATTATAATCCAATTTAGTTTTAAGGAGATTAATTTTGGGGATTTCAAAAAATTCCCCATGATGGCCATTTAAAATTCCAAATTGGCTTTGGTCAGGTCAGTCCATTTAGTTAGAAATGCACATGAGGAAGGGCCATGGTTTTTAAACATAAAATCAACTGGAGTCCCTGTAGGTGGGACACCCTCATAATATTTAGATAACTGGAACCTCTTTTCTCAGAAGTTTTTCTCTAGAGTGAAAGAATGATTTTCTGACAGCTCAAACAGCTTACAGTATAAAAAGTTCAATTTTAAGCAGCCTGCAAGCCTGAATACCAGCCAATTCTAAGGAAAGAGCTTGGTCCCGGATGAGCCAGGCTGAAGGCTTTTTCAGCCAGTTTCAAGGGAACAGCTCCTTCCAAAGGAATAGGCTGAAGTCTGAAAAAGTGTGCCATTTCTGAGAAGCAGTCCCTGTTCCGGAAGAAATGAGCTGAAGACATTTTCAGCCAGCTTATGTTGAAACAGTCTGATCTCAAAATAAGGCTGAAGTGCCAAACAAATACTTGCACACAGAACAAGACCTTAACCAGAAAGACATAACCTTAAAATAGACCCCAAATAAAACTTGGAAAGCTTCAAATGCAAAGAGGGCATGAACTCAGATCCAGCAGAAATATGTACCTTCAACCCCCAGGGTCTGCAAGAAAGCAATGAGTAACATTGGGCTCAACATGGGTACTGCACCTGTTTGCTCAGCAGCCCTGGAACTATCAGGAGTCTTCTCTGGTACCCATACAGGCCACTAAAATGTTGACCTCAAATAAATAGGCTGCCAGATATTTCTCCAGCAAAGATGGGTTTACTCGGGATCCGCAGAGAATTTCAGCTTGAGGTCTGTAACCATGGTGAGTCACCGGCAAGTCCCCGTACAGCCAGGGAAGGAGAACGCTTTTATAGAGGGGGAAAGGGAAGTTGGAAGGGCTGTAGTAAACAAAGAGTCCATGGCTTTCATTGACTGAGTCCTTGACAGCAAGGGAGTCTTTCTTCTTCCTGCTGGGCTCTGCTCTTCAGGACATGAGAGCCCGCCTTCTGATCTCCCAACATATTTAATTGAGGTTTCTGTTTTTTAATTTTTTACTGTTCAACTGACTTTATAACATTTTAGAAAATCAGATTTTAGATTTTTTGCACCATATAGCATCTCCTTGTGAAATTTATAGTAACTCAAACAGAAACTCCCTCTGGCTTCACATGACTGAGCATTTGATTAAAGTTACAGAAACTGAAATACCAGGCAACTTCTTCTAGCTCCATATGGAACATCTGCTGAAGGAAGCCTTTAGAAGTCAGACAGAATTGAAATGTCATGCTCTAGGGGAAATATACACAAGACAGAATTAAATGATGAACATAAAGGGCAGAGCTCATAAGAGCTCATAGGCTACATGTAAGCCTATAAGTTACTGGCTCAAATGTGGAGACTTCAGGAACCAACAAAGGAGCAGGGGGTTGTGGAATTGTTTGCTTGTTTGCATTAGCCTAATACTGTGTAGAAATATCTAAGTCTGGGTGTAATAAAATTGCAGGTCATATAAAGGCTTTAAAATAACTAATAAAATACACTGTAATTCAATTTTTAGATTTGTTTAAATGTTAAAATAGTAAATACATTTCAAAAATTCATATGAGTAAAACGTTATTATATGAAGAAAAACTTTGGCATATAAATTTTCATAATTCATGAAAAAGTCATTATTTGATTTAATTTAAAGTTAAAGAACTTTAAAGAGATATTGATAAATAGAAATACATAAAATATTCTTGCTTAATTTTCAGCAAATCTATAAACATATAACTGATAGTGACAATTGGGGTGGAAATAAATATTTCCAAAGAGGTGTGTTACTATATTACTTAATCAATTAAGCTAGAATTTTTTCGAAGTTAAAGAAAAAGTATATTAAACTTATTGAAATCATAAAGTAAATGATTGTTGGTACTTTCCTATTTTTGTAGAAGAATTTACTGATATCATTTTGGACCAATACCAATTTTATAACTACCAACATTTGTTATAGCTGAATACACAGTTGGTAGATCACAGGTCAAATTAATAATTAATGATTGTGTCTTCCTCTCTTATAAGTTAACAAGACAATTCCCATCAAATTAATCAAGTTTGGTGTTAGAAATGATGTTCTTGGTCATTTCTCAAAATAACCATAAGTATTACATTTTAAATATTCAAAATTATTTAAATAATAGATTTTGCAATTGTTTGATTTATATTTTACTAGTAAAATATTCTTATTTTTGGCTTTGTCTATTCAATATGAAATACTATATAAAATCAAAATTCCAGTGCTTGGTACTTGACAGAATAATAGAAAAGTTGAACATGAAAGACTGAGGTGTCATATAGCAAAAAGCTATGAAAGGGAAAGAAATCTGAAGAATTATGCTTTATGTTGTGTTGCAGTTGTACCACCTGATGAAATTCATATGGTTCATTAATTTCAGCAAGAGCTACAACACGAATAAAGATTTAAGAGATTGTAGAGATATTAGCAACTCATTGGATAACAGAAATATGTTTTCATAAAAGGCTACATCTGAAAGACTTTATTTCACATATATGCTTCAATAAAAATACTCATACATACTCGTACAGAAGTTCATGTTTGGCTTACAGGACTTCTCAGTGATTTGTGCAGAGTTTAGAGCTAACCAGTGGGAGAGACAGGTGTCTCTCCTGTTGCCGCTAGAAAACCATGGTGATTGAGTGACTAGATGAAACTTAATTACCCTTTTCAGTCCTTAAGGATTAAGCTTTAGGACCTGGATGTTATTTGCTAGAATGAACTCTCAGGTAATATTTTAGAATACATTTCTGCATTGAGATTAGGTACAAAAATTGTTTTTTTAGGCATTCTTCTTTCTTCAACTCCCATAAATACCTGAACTTTGTGATTGCCTATCAAGAAATAAATAGAATAGATAAACAGTAAATTCAAGGTCCAGGAGAAGAATAGGGAAATTAAAACTTTTGCCTATGCACTATTGAAGTAGAGGCCAAAATGTTGAATCAAAGTAGGATGTAGTGTTCAAAGGGAAATGTATACAGAGTAAGAAATATAGAAAATTAAGCCTATCCATGTAAGATGATTTAAGAAAAAAACCCAAAGAGTCAGTGACAGAAAGATGTTGAAGCCACTGTTGCAGCCCATGCAGTTAATTGACTGTAGCATTTCAGGTATGTGGAATTCAGAATCAAAGCTAGACAGAGGCTCACCTCTCCAGCTTTCCAGAAGTTTGTAGAATAAAGAAATGAAAAAAGCATAATAAAATCACAAAGTACAGTATATCACCTGTGTTTTGGCTTCTTAGTGATGTTGAAAGATGAAACTTTCTTTCACATAGAACATTTCCCGTACACAATAATTTGTATAGTTATTAGGAATTAGATGTAATTAGCACTTGTCATTAAAATATATCCCAAATTGGATCTATCAGTTCGAGTTAAATTGTATTTCACTTAGAATTTATAACTATGTGTTACTCCATTTCCATAAAATGGAAAGCAGATAAAATCTGGAAGATTTGAAGTACTTATTAACTTTTGAGTTGGTTAATTCTTTAATGAAGTTAATGAGCCTAGGAATTTATATGATGTTGGGGAAGGTTCTAAAATGAATTTTTGTAGACTTACTCCAAGTCAGTGATCACATTTTAAGAAGCAATTCTTTCATAGATATAAACCAAACAAAACATATCATTTACCTAAGCTATTTATCAGTGGTAGGCCATATATATATATATTTTTTGGGGGGGCCACACTGCATGGAGTGTGGGATCTTAGTTCCCCGACCAGGGATCGAACCTGTGCCCCCTGCAGTGAAAGTGCGGAGTCCTAACCACTGGTCCTCCAGGGAATTCCCTAGACTAATATTTTTAATTTGACAATTTTGCTGATTACTTTAGTACAAAAATGACTCACTACCATTAAATTTTTAAGAAAGAAAATCAATTCTAATAATGTATTCCTATATGAAATTTTATATGGTTGCAATCATGTCTTCTTCCCTTAACTCAAGATTTGGGGAGAATATACAACTCAATCTAAATCACTGGGTTAGGGACTGTATTTGAAAGAAGGTACAATTTTTTCCTTATCACTTATAAAATTATTATCCAAATATACACCTAGCTAAATTTTATTTGGAGTTGAAAAAAAAAGACATAAAATATATAAGCTGGAGGGATCCCTGTCGATTTAGATACTGCCTGATGATGCAGTACCCATGGGTCTGCATATAAGCATGTTAGTGAGAAGGGAAATGAGAACCAAGTTTGCACATTTCTCCTGTCATAGCAACTCTGATTGGCTAGCAGAGCACTTGACTACATTGATTCATTACTTGTACTTATATGACCAGTGCCAATAGGAAGATTACCATATTGGCGGTACGAAAACACTCAAGTATTTGGTTTGGATGTATATATTTAAATATTTCTAACAAACTCTTACTTCATTTGTTTTCTCTCTTTACCCTAATTACTGCCCCATATGTCTCTTGGGGCTGCCTCACCTAAAACCGTATGAAGCCTGTACTTCTGATTCTGTGTATTATAATGTAATTTTAATATGGAGAACCAGATGTTTTATTTCTGCTATGTCACTGCTATTTTTGATGTTAAGTAAACCTGTTTTAAATCTCTTTTAAAAATTAGGCCATTCTGGATTTCTTAATTTTTTTTAAATCAAAATGGACTTTTCTCTTGTTCTTTATCTCTTTGCTTCTTTTACTTTCTGCTTTGATCTAATTTTCCTTTTCTTTTTTTTCACATTTACTATGGTTTGCTTTCTCTTTTTTATTTCTGAGGGGGTAAAATGCTCAGAGGGGCTTGTTTCTTTTCTAAACATAGTTTTCTCTTCTTTCTTTGCCTAACTCTCCATTTTCATGGCTATATCAACTTTATATTTTCCTACAAACTATTCTGGATAATTTTTCTCCTCCAATACTGTACTAGTTATTTATTGCTGTATAACAAATTTCCCCTAAAATCGTCAGGTAAAACAACAATGACCATGTATTACCTCATTCCATTTCTGTAGATTAGGAATTCAGGACAGTTTAGCTGGGTGGTTCTGACTGGGAATCTTTCATGAATTCCAGGCAAGATGTCAGTGGAGGCTTGACTGAGTCTGAAGGATCAACCTCCTTACTAGTCAGGGTTCTCCAGAGAACAGAACCAGAAGATTGTAAAAGAAAACTTATTATGAAGAATTGGCTCACGTGATTATGGTGGCAGAGATGCCCCATGATCTGCTGTCTGTAGGCTGGACACCCAGGAAAGCCAGTGGTGTAATTCAGTCCCAGTCCCAATGCCTGAGAACCAGCAGTGGGGTTCGATGAGGTAAATCCCAGTCCAGTGGTAGGAGAAGATGAGATGAGATGTCCCAGTCTAAGTAATGAGGCAGAAAAAAGGGACAAATTCCTCCTTTGTCTGCCTCTTTGTCTAATAGAACCTCAACAGATTAGATGATGCCCACCCAGATTGGAGAGGGAAATTTAATTTACTGAGTCCACCAATTCAAATTCTGCTCTCATTCAGAAACACCCACATAGACATACTCAGAAAGAATGTTTACCAGATATCTGGGAATCCCTGATGTAGTTAAGCTGACACATAAAATTAACTATCACAACCAAGGAGGCTCACTCATATTTGACAAATTAGTTCTGGTTATTGGTGGGAGGCCTCAGTTCCTTGTGATGTGTTTTTCTCCAGAGGGTGAAGTTCCTCATGATATGGGCACTCATTTCATCCAGGTAAGTGATACAAGAAAGAGCAAGGTACAAGCTGCAATGTCTTTTGTGGATTAGCCTCAGAAGTCACACTATTGGTTACCCAGGTCATTCCATATCGGTGTAGTAGATACCACACAAGATATGAACACCAAGAAGCAAGAGTCATTAAGAGCCATCTTAGGGGCTAGTTACCATAAATACACACACTATATGATTTTTTCTCATCTCATCTCTGATCCTTTGAAATTTTTCAGAGATAATTTTTATTGAACACTCACCTTCCTTTTCTTTCTAAATTTCATCTCCCTATAAAAACAAATCTGTGTTTGCATTTTAAGATTTTGCAGTTGGCTGAACATTCACTGTTATCCTGTAATTTGGATTGCTCAACGTATCACATTTTTATGGAAAGTGTGATAAAGCCATGTTTGCATAAAACCACCTTTTAACACAATTTTTGTAACCTTTTCCTGTCAGCATCATTATGGACTATTCTAACAATGCCAGCATGTTCTAATTGTTTCCCACTGTAGCTGCTCAGCTTTTCTCTACCTGACCACTAGGCTGTCATTATTATTATTACCATAGTGTACTCTGGAAGCATTCTTTAACAAAAAGCAACCCAGATTCAGCTTGCTTTTTCCTGGCCAAAATCATTGAATCAGCTATTATTCAAGGAGTTCTGGTTCCTTTTAGTAGAGAAAAGCATTAAAGGCCAACATATAGGAGCCAGAAGAGCACATTTGATGGCTTCAAAGGAGTCCTGGAGGTAAGTCCATTGTTGTTTGATGTTTATGGTTTCTGTTTTTTGAAATTTTAGATTCTGTGATTATGTTAAAAATGGTTACAATCATGCTTCCACTTAAAAAAATAAGTTTCTTAACTGTATATAAACCCTAGAAAGAATATATATGGATTTGATTTCACATGCAAGGGGCGGAAAGATAAGAGGCAAGAAAATGAGAGAATAAAAATGAGATGACACGTACAAACCAGAGAGATAATGACCAAGGGGAGGGTGAGCTGATAATTGCTGATGTCTCACTTGAAACTTAAAACATTTTTAGATGAAAGTCATTTAATTATGTGTGTCTTGGGTAAGAGGAGTTTGGAACTCCATGCCTTTCTTTTTGAAGCTACATGTTTTGGAGCATTCCTCCATTTTCTATCAAGATAGCCATCCTCAGTTTCATGGGTAGTCTGAGTACTTTCCTCCCCCTTGTGAGTCTTAGTGGTTGGGAGCCGTAGCTCTGAACTGACTCCATCATGTGGAGCTATGTGACCTTAAGAAAGATATTTAAAGCCTTGAAACTTCAGTTTCCTCATTTGTGAAATAGGAATAATAATAACAGCCTCATGGTGTTTTAAATATAAACACAACATATAAAAGGCATTCAATTAATGTTGAAAGAATGATAATGTGTTGTATGTGTTATATTTTGTATGTGTTATATGATCAAGGGATTAGCATAGTTCCTGGGATCTAATACATACTGGTTTAATGCTAGCTTCTTATTATTAACCCAATCTGACTTTTTTTTATTACAAAAAACTTTTTGTTAGCCTTTTTTACCCCAACAGAGTCCTTCCAACAACCTAATGCTTTACATTGTGGACATGAAGAACATCGCTGAACATGCATTAATA
Organism: Physeter macrocephalus; assembly: GCF_002837175.3. Taxonomy (NCBI): domain Eukaryota; kingdom Metazoa; phylum Chordata; class Mammalia; order Artiodactyla; family Physeteridae; genus Physeter; species Physeter macrocephalus. The sequence goes on from NC_041223.1 coordinate 86,422,299, forward strand.
AAGCTAAATAAAATTACTTGGTTGAGAAGGCAATGTGAATAATTGGAAAGGAAACTGGTTTTGGAGCATATTTATGAACTGTGTGACTTTGGTTAAATTATTAAACCTTTCTAAGACTCATTTTACTGAAAAAAAGGATAGAAAAAAACAGGATAATATCTATGATTAGTATTGTAGTATGGATTAAATGAGTAGCCACATTGTATAGAAATAATTATTGTTATTTTTTCAAAGAATGGCCACTTCTCTATATAATCACCTCTCCATTATGCTAAACTTACCAGAAACTATAACCCCATTTCCCAACCTCAAATGCTAAAGAATCTGTGTCCTGTTTGTTTCCGGTGATCTGTTCAGTGACATTTGCTTTAAAGTGAGGTTGATTTCTATCTTGGTTTCTGTTTTACCAGTTTAACTTTTATTTTAAATAAGAAAGCTAATTTACATGTCTCAGACATTAGGTTTCATTAATGTTTATCTGTAAGACAAGTAATGTGTTATTACCGTTTAGGAATTAAGGGATTCAAATGATTATAGCACACATACAGAGGGTGATCCTCTCATGTGAAGATGTTTGGAGACATTGTATTAGCGTTCTTCTATTGACTAACGTTTATCATTTTGGTGAGGCCCACATAAAGGCCATGTTTGGAATAACCCAAAGTAAAAATTACATGACTTGAAAGGGGATCTAGTAAGACCCCCATCTGTTTACAGACAATGAAACAAGACCAGGAGTTCATGTCATGTCTGCAGTCCAGGGGTAAGTTTTGTAGAACAATTTATTTTCAGTCTTGAGGATTTTTTGGCTTTGCTGTATTATCCATATACTGAGTACGCTCAAGCCCTTTCTCATGAACAGTCTTGTGCCGAGGGGGGTAATGTTAGAAAAAAAAGAGGGAAAGACGACAATAAAATGCATGTTTTATAAAACAAAAACAAAAACACAACAGCACTCCTTTTTCCTATTTTCAGCAGATATTTAACTTCATCAGTTATTTCAGAGGTTACCTTCTACTAATGTTAGGACTTAAAGAGAAGGAAGAAAAAGATAGGCTTATTTATTTTTAAAAAAATAATTGGCCAGGTGTGATATGAGACAATTAATCCTGGAAGATGCTGACTATAGCAGAACACCTGAGCATAAGAACAGCTTCTGAAATTTCACTATGGGGAATATTTTTCAAGCACCGGATTCTTACTGTCCTTATGTTTTGGCCTCAAGCTGATGATTAGCTAACAGAGGAAAACTATTTTTTTCTTGGAATAGTTTTGCACAGTTAGGAGCGTAATGGGTTCTACACCTTCCCCAAAGCATTAAACATTACTCACTGAAAGATACAGAATGTCAGGCTAGATACCCCACTGATTTTTCTAAGTTTAATAGTTCTTTTATTTTGATGGTAATTATTCCTGGAGGACCATTAGCATGTACACATGAGGGTTCCAACGAACCATAGTGTTATATTAGCTTCAATGCCCTTCTAGCTGAGGGAAGTAAAGAAAAAGTGAAATGAGAAATATATGAATGTAACAGTCTACAAAATACCATACTAAAGGACATGAAATTCATCAGAACTGCTTATGGGTGATATAAAAAAAATAAAAGTTAATAAATACAATTTTTAAAAAACTAAGTAAAAAAATGATTAAAAAGTGGTAACAGTAGCCCAGTATAGCCCTAATAGTAGCAACCCAGTGTGCAAAATAATGGTAGCCCAGTGTAGCAAAACTCGGAAAGGATATCATAAGAAAAGAAAATGATAAAGTCATATCCTTCATGAATAAAGATGCAAAATTCTTCAACAAAATATTAGTAAATTAAATCTAGCAATAGAAAAAGGCATAATACATCCCGACCAACTGAGATCTATTCCAGGAATATAAGATTAGTTTAACATGTGACACTTAGTCAATGTAGTTCATAACATTAACAAAGTAAATTAGAAAAATCATATGGTCATATCAAAAGATGCAAAAAAGTTGTTGATGACATCCAAAAACCCTTTCATGAAAAAACACTCCATAAGGGCTTCCCTGGTGGCGCAGTGGTTGAGAATCCGCCTGCCGATGCAGGGGACACGGGTTCGTGCCCCCGTCCGGGAAGATCCCACATGCCGCGGAGCGGCTGGGCCCGTGAGCCGTGGCCGCTGAGCCTGCGCGTCCGGAAAAAAAAAAAAAAAAAAAAAAAAAAAAAAAAACAAAACAAAAAAAAAACAAAAAAAAAAAAAAAAAAAAACACTCCATAATATATGAATAGAAGGAAATTTCAACCTGATAAAGACAGCTGTAAAAATCCTCAAGTAAACAGCATACTTTATGAACACTCTTACAACTTCGATTCTACATGGTACTGGAGATCTTAGCTGAAATGATGGGAAATAATACAATGAGAAGCATAACTATTGTGTGAGAAAAAGTAAACCTCTCTTTATTCACAGACAATATGATTATGGATATTGAAAGCCAAAGTATTAGAACTAACACATGAACTCTGCAAGATTTCAGGACACAAAGTCAAATATAAAAATAATTTGTGTTTCCTTTTACTGGTAATTAATGAGTGGAAATAATATCTTAAAATGATATTTACAGTAGCATCAAAAACCAAAATACTTAGGGATAAATCTTATAAAAACTTTGTAAGGCCTCTACCCCAAATCTGCAAAACATTGAACAGAAAAATAAATGAAAATCTACATTAAAAAGAAAAATTGATGGTAGAAATAGAGGGAAAGATCTGTTAGAAGAAAATTTGCAGTTAAAATTGAAATACATGTATTTGATTAGGGGACACCAAAAACAAATAATTTTAAAGTATTATGAGATCAAAATGAGATAGATGATGAATGTTTACTAAACAAAACATGGAAATAAGGAAGCTCCAAACTCCAGTAGTAGGATTATTAAGTTCTTAAAAGGCCTACAGAGCATCCTACACATAGTTAGCAACAATTGTTGCTTATTAAATAAATAAAAGAATGAATAAGACCTTCTGTTGTAAGAGGCACTTCCAACTCCCCAGCTTTGGAAACTCTTAAAAGAAATAAACGCTCAGTTTATTGAATTTCTATGGTGTATATTCAGATGTGCTAGATCCATGACATGTGTTATCCTTACAACAATTGTATGAGGTAAGATTTATTACTCCATTTAACAGAGACACATACAAACAACAAAATGTCTAAACAACAGAACTGAGAGGCAAAGTTTACCAAAACATAGTCCCAACCATCTTTGAACTGAACTTAGAGAGAAGAAGAGAATGAAGCAAATCTTTCAGTCTCATTCATGCTGATGAGGAAGAGTAAAAATAATGCAGAAATATATAGAAGTAAAGAGGTTAAAACAAGCCTGCTTTTTAAAAAGAGGTTATCTAGCAATGGAACCCTAGAGAGGATCCCAATTCTCCGCCCCAAGGGTGGCATCTGCTTCTCATGCAGTGAGTTAATTCTAGTGGAGAACTGAAGATGCTGAATATCATCCTTATCCCTAAATGGGACTGGGTGGGGTGGGGAGAAGCTGGCACTGCTGACTGAGGTTGGGTTGGGGGATCTGAACATGGGAAGAACTGATAAAAGGAGAATAACTGCTGCTGATCAGAAAGTTTCCCCTTTAGTCCATTTTGCATATTTTCTAATTTATCTGGTGACTTGATGACCTATTTCTACTTCTTGTAACCCCATTTTACTCTAGGAGTGTCATTTAATAGCATTTCAAGAATTTTCCTACTCATTCCTTAATAGTTCTTTCAAATGTTGTCTATTCTTGTGAACTGACCCCTAACTCCCCAAGATTTGCTATCCCCTCATTGGTGTTTCTTTTATACAGCTTATGCAACACCTTGTTCCAAATAGTTCAGAGTTCTTTCTCTTCCACCAGCTTTTGAACACTAGATGAGAGGGTATCAAGGTTGTCTGTGTTATCCTAGTGCCCAGGATATATTGTGGCAACTGTTCTAATATTAATACATATTTTAAAATGAATGAATGAATAACTCATCATGGGAGCAGTTTTTCTGCTTCTCTAAAACAGATGTTTTTTGTGTGTGGAGGGTCATTTTCATACATGTAATATACTTTAAGTTCCAAATACAAATCTAGCAACAGCTAGTATTTATTGAGCCAGGAAGTATGTTAATCACCTTGAGGACATTACACTTTGAATTTTCACAATGAGCCTATGAACTGGTGATAATTAGCTCCATTTTATAGATGAGAAAACTAAGGCTAGAGAGATTAACTAAATTGCCCATGATTTTCCAACCATAAGTGACAGTTAGGACTTAACAAGATATACAAAAGATGTCACTGTGGTAAGTTAAATCTTCTGGACTCTGATTTATGCCTTACTGCTAGGACTTTTCAGCTTTTATCTGCTGATTTTGTTGGGGTAGCTTGTCTCCAAAGATGGCAACTATCACTAACTTCCCTCTCCATTGAGAAGTGAGATCTATTTCTTCACCCCCTTGAACCAGGGCTGGCATACCTTTTTTTTTTTTTAACATCTTTATTGGAGTATAATTGCTTTACAGTGGTGTGTTAGTTTCTGCTGTATAACAAAGTGAATCAGCTCTACATACACATACATCCCCATATCTCCTCCCTCTTGTGTCTCCCTCCCACCTTCCCTATCCCACCCATCTAGGTGGACACAAAGCACCCAGCTGATCGTCCTGCGTTATGCTCCGGACGCGCAGGCTCGGCGGCCACGGCTCACGGGCCCAGCCGCTCCGCCACACGTGGGATCTTCCCGGACCGGAGTACGAACTCGTGTCCCCTGCATCGGCAGGCGGATCCTCAACCACTGCGCCACCAGGGAAGCCCTACGTCTGCATCTTTATTCCTGTCCTGCCCCTAGGATCTTCAGAAACATATATATATATTTTTTTTTAGATTCAATATATATGTGTTAGCATACGGTATTTTTCTCTTTTGGACTTACTTCACTCTGTATGATAGTCCATCCACCTCACTACAAACAACTCAATTTCGTTTCTTTTTATGGCTGAGCAATATCCCATTGTATATATGTGCTACATCTTCTTTATCCACTCATCTGTCCGTGGACACTTAGGTTGCTTCCATGTCCTGGCTATTGTAAATAGAGATGCAATGAACATTGTAGTACATGACTCTTTTTGAATTATGGTTTTCTCAGGGTATATGCCCAGTAGTGGGATTGCTGGGTCGTATGGTAGTTCTATTTTTAGTTTTTT
>NC_041223.1:86428236-86428874 GCF_002837175.3 Physeter macrocephalus
CTTGCATTTCTCTAATGATTAGTGATGTTGAGCATCCTTTCATGTGTTTGTTGGCAATCTGTATATCTTCTTTGGAGAAATGTCTATTTAGGTCTTCTGCCCATTTGGGGATTGCTTTTTTTGGTTTTTTGATATTGAGCTGCATGAACTGCTTGTATATTTTGGAGATTAAGCCTTTGTCAGTTGCTATGTTTGCAAATATTTTCTCCCATTCTGAGGGTTGTCTTTTCATCTTGTTTATGGTTCCTTTGCTGTGCAAAAGCTTTTAAGTTTCATTAGATCATTTGTTTATTTTTGTTTTTATTTCAATTTCTCTACGAGGTGGGTCAAAAAAGATCTTGCTGGGGGCTTCCCTGGTGGCGCAGCGGTTGCGCGTCCGCCTGCCGATGCAGGGGAACCGGGTTCACGCCCCGGTCTGGGAGGATCCCACGTGCCGCGGAGCGGCTGGGCCCGTGAGCCATGGCCGCTGGGCCTGCGCGTCCGGAGCCTGTGCTCCGCAACGGGAGAGGCCACAGCAGAGGGAGGCCCGCATACCACAAAAACAAAACAAAAAAGGATCTTGCTTTGATTTATGTCATGGAGTGTTCTGCCTATGTTTTCTTCTAAGAGTTTTATAGTGTCTGGCCTTACATTTAGGT
>NC_041223.1:86429221-86499257 GCF_002837175.3 Physeter macrocephalus
GGATTGCACTGAATCTATAGATTGCTTTGGGTAGTAGAGTCATTTTCACAATGTTGATTCTTCCAATCCAAGAACATGGTATATGTCTCCATCTGTTTGTATCATCTTTAATTTCTTTCATCAGTGTCTTATAGTTTTCTGCATACAGGTTTTATTCCTAGGTATTTTATTCTTTTTGTTGCAGTGGTAAATGCGAGTGTTTCCTTAATTTCTGTTTCAGATTTTTCATCATTAGTGTATAGGAATGCAAGAGATTTCTGTGCATTAATTTTGTATCCTGCTACTTTACCAAATTCATCGATTAGCTCTAGTAGTTTTCTGGTTCATCTTTAGGATTCTTATGTGGCATACCTACTTTGATCAAGAGAATACTGCAATAGTGATGCTGCTTCAGTTCCAGACCTAACCTCTGAGAAGACTAGCAGTTTCTGCCTCCTACCTCTTGGAGCTCTGGGCTCCCTTATAAAAAATTCAGGCTGCAGAGGGAAGCTACATGGAAGATTAAGGAGGCATCAGGCATGTGAGTGAAGAGGTCATTGTTGATGAACCTTCCAATTGAACCTTCTGATAACCCCAACCCCAGACTCTAAGGGTGTAAAAGTGCATGCGAGATGCCAAGTGAGAACACCAGCTTAACCTGGTCAACCCAAAGAATCATAAGAGATAATAACAAATTGTTGTTTTAAGCCCCTCAATTTGGGGGTAATTTGTTACATAGTCTTATGTAACAGAAACAACATATATTCTCAAATTCAAGTTTAATTTAAAATTACAAGTTGTAGTGCCCCATTCTTATTTTTATAGTGTTATAATTGTTAGTATTCTGTAACTATTGCTATGTATATCTCAATATTTTTTTCTGGTTTTAATCTAAAGATCAATGTCAGACCAAACTTTTGCAATGCATTGAATTTTATATGGGTGACCTAGCAAAAGCACATCTCAGATGAAACTAATATAATATTATATGCCAATTATACCTCAAAAAAAATTTAAAAGTACATCTCAAGAGTCTTCCCAGGATCTGAAAGTGGAGATGTGCCTCCTTGAACTTTTTTTTTTTTTTTTTTTTTTGGTGAGAAAGTTGCCATGTCACCATTACTAAAGTCATTGAAACAGCTAATGTAAATTAGTGTTATTTAGTGGTATGTTATGATTCATGACTATTGTCCAGAAGCAAAGACTACTTATCACATTTACTCATAAAGCTATATCTTCATTTACAGTTTCAGTTATAATCGTTTGTTCATTTATCCTGGCTTATTAACCATTATCCAAGAGATGATCTGCTTGGCTTCAGAGACGTGTGACATTTGCCCAGATATGGATTTCCTGTCAGTGGCCGGGTCTGGACTCCTTATATTTGTATATACTGCTAATTGCTTTTCAACGGCAGGCTCTTACTGTAGTTTATTTTATTTTCCAAGAAAGAGCTCTATAAAGCTTTCTTGAAAATTAAGAGAGATACTAATTGAGTGTTTATTAGCTTGAAATTCCCAGTATTTTAAGATTTTTTTTTTACATACAAAAAAGGGCATTTCATAATACTACATTCCAGATAGTTTTAAATTCATGCCTAAAAATAACCTTATGAGGTGGTATATATGCATTTTTACTGAGTAGGAGAGTAGGGCTAGAAGTTAAGTGACTTACACTGTCTCAGAGTTAGAAAGTAATTCTGCTGGGATTTGGATCCAGGACAGCTGACAGAGTCTACTAACTCCCACTTTTGTCCTCTACAGGAATGAACTATTACTTATTCTCTACTGATAAGCATATGTTTATCTTTAGCTATTATAAATTTTTAACCACGTTTAATATTTCAAGGTTGATGTGGTAAATTAATCTGTTACGTCTGAAAGTGGAGGGGATATGGAGAAAAAAGGTAATATGTTGAAATAGCAAAGGCTGGTTCACCAATTACTGAACTTTTCCTATAATGTTTTTCTACTAGATAATCATAACTTCTCATTAGCTTGGATTTCTCAGTAAGACAGAGAGCATGCACATGCTTGCAAGAAAACAAAAATGTAACAGAAGAACAGACATAAAATTGATTAGAGAGGCCTCAACACAAATTGGACTAAACTGAGAAGAGGAAAATCCAACATGAATTTGGAGGGCAAGATTTATAACATATGGTAGGGTGTTTTTAATCCAACCTTCCAATAGTGGTCACATCACAATGACCTCTCTACTTGCAGCTCTGATCCTAATGGGCAAAGTACATTTAGTGCCTATGGACCACGGAGCGTGCCAACCATGTGAAAAAGAGAGAAAAACAGCCAGATCAGTTCAGTTCAGCAAGACAAAACACAGTCGTGTGTTTGTCACTGAGAGATTCCCTAGAGAAACTCCTGCTCCAGGAGCTCCTGTGAGAGCTGCAATGTGACTGCATTGCTATTTCATTTTAAATATAGTTGAAGATCTGTGCCAGAGGAGAAATGCTGTGGGGAGTGATACTTGTCATTAGAGGAATAATAATAATAATTGTTGAAATTAATAGTGCTCTCTTAATTTAGGAGATTTATCCTTGTGGCATAGTGTAGCAGCCTAGTTCAGGAACTCTGTGTCCAAGACGATATAGATTTATTTATTACTTACTAAATATTCGTATCCGTCTCTATTTGTCACTCTATCTAGTGGCTGATTTATTCAGCTCATTCGTGGCCATTCTGCTCCAGTTACCGTCCCTAAGATTAACCCACTGAGCCAAACCTGGATCTTCTTCCTAAAGTTATATCCACAAGTCCAGCTGACTCAAATTTCTCAGACAAACCTTCAAGCTTCCATTTATTCTTCCTAGAATGGACTCTCTCTCAATTTCTCCAGACAGTGAGCACTTCAGAACTGGCAAGAAACAGAGAAAAATGGTCTACATTTAATGTAGCACTTTGTTCAGAATTATTTAACAATGAAAACTCTCATGACCAATCATATACACTCCCCACTCACTCCCTGTTACTCTTCTCTGCTTTGTTTTTCTCCATGTCATCTCTTAACATATAGCCTAATTTACTTATTTTGCTAATTGTCTTTTATTCCCTAGGATTCTTTAGAATGAGGGCAAGTATAATTGTTTATTCACTACCGTATCATCAGTATCTGACACACAGATATTTGTTCAATAAATAAAAGAACATAGAGGTTTATTTCCTTACCTGCAAATTTTTTATAATGATAGTATAGGTATCTCGTAGTAGCCAAATCTTTTTCATTCCTACCAGAAGTGTTTTAGTGTAGATTTTCAGAGAGCAGGAGCCTATATTCCATTATTTTTATTGGGAAAATCATGATGGGTTCCCAGCCACATTCTTAAATACCTAAATCACAGTCCACAAATGACTTCTGGATAACATCAAGCACTGAAAATACAGAGTGTCTAAAAGTAATAAAGTCATTGGAGTAGACAAGGTTACTCTGAGTTTTCTTTTTCCACTGCAGAGAGCTAGTACTCCAGTGCAACCATACAGCGAAACAATATGTTAAATATAGAAAAGAAACTGACTAAATTGAAGTCTGTTGGTAGCGCCCTCCCATACCGGACAAAAACAAATAAGAATCCATGTCAGCATAAACCTCTAAGTAAAAGGTAGAGAAGACAATAGCAACTATATGTAATAAGTTTAAAAAACTTAACACGTCATAATCCCATCAGGAGAACAGCAGGGTTAGAACTGCAATATGATCCAAGTTCCCTCATGAGAAGAAACACCCAATTTAGATGTCTGCTGATATGCACATTTAGTTTTGTGTAGGGATGTTTTGATTTTGATAGTGAATTTTTGGTAAAATTTTTGGCAAATCATTATGGTGAATGGATGGTGAGATTTTGAATAGCAAGAGATAATTTTACATCTCTTGAAGGGTTTTTAAGAATTAAATGAGATTTTCCTTCTCCATAAAGACCTGGTCTTATTAATTATTCATGTGTAGCAATACACATTATTAAGTTTGAAAGAAATAGAAAGATAGATATAAATGTTGTCATTAAATTCACCACAAATTAATGATAGGCCTATTTTTGCTTGTGAACTTTCTTTCCTGCCTGTCAGCTGTTTTTTTCTGATTCAGTAATCTTACAATTGACCAGTTTGGAGAACATGAAAGAGGAGAGAGGCTTTCCAAACTGTCATATCAAAGTACCATTCTAATCAACCATGAGTAAGCAACTTGCTGTCCTGAAGCTGCAGTGATGACCATTTTTCCTTGTGACTGCTCTTAATAAGGTTTTTATGTTGTATTGATTTGTCTGGTACCTAAAATAACTTCAGTTTTTACGTTTCAAACCCAAAACTGTTACCCTAGGGACTGAAAACTGGTTTAATTGTTAATTCCTGGTTTTAAAACTTTGAGAAGAATTGGTATTCTATTTTGCATATCTCAAACCCCTCTGCATTATTTCAGATGCCTAGTCTATAACAGTTTTGTATATGCAGTTTTGCACTTACGGAAATATGTACCTAATGTGAAATTAAATAAGTCCTGTTCCTGTATCATAGGTAAAAAATATGGCTGGCAAGCTGTTCTCAGTTTTATGGAGTCTGTTGTTGCTACTGTAAAGCTACCTGCATATCTGGCTCAGTTGATAATGGAAGAAATAAGAGTAAACTTAGGAGTCTCATATGCTACCTTAGGGTATAATTTTATTTTGATTTTAGCAAACAATATCTACAAGCAAACTCTACAAATAATTTTTTTCTGGTTAAGGATTTAGTTTTACTCCTTTAGGATGGAAAATCTTTGCAGCATGCTGTATATACTTAATTTAGTAAAGGGTACCTATTAGCCTAAGAAACGAACCTGAAAAAGTAGACCAGTCAGTCTTATCCTGATACCGATGACTTCTCTAAAAATACTATCTAGTTACAGTCAGATTAGTAATTAAAACTAAAATTTGTATTCATATTATCATTTCATAAATATAGCTGTATTGTTTAGATTGCTAGTTTTTAAAAAAGTTGCCTCATGCAATTTTGAGCTCAATAATATATAGTTTGGATTTACAGGTTAAACAGTACTTGCCATGGTCCTGAAAAACAAAATTTGGCCACAATTTGGAAGAGCAGGAGCAAGCTGACCAATAAAGTGCTAAAATGCTAAGAAACTGAACAAATTAGGGTAATACAAGTTACCACAATGGAAAAACTAATTTATTTTCATTGATAGTGGACTAATAATGTGTGTGTGGCTCAATCACACCTCACTGATTAATTCATTTCTTTCACAAATATTTGTTGAGTACTTTGAAAGTTTCACACACTTCACTGGTACAAATAGATTTGCTTAATAACACAAGAAAAATTATACGGAAAAAATTAAGGAAAAAAAAAGACTAATCAGTGTATGCTAATATGCAAGGAGTAATGGACTGTAAACTGGGCAATTCTCAGTGCTTCCAAAGAGAGCAAGTCTCTTTAAGTAAACAGTATGTCTTCAGCCTTATGTAACAGATACAGTCAAAGCACTGAGAAAACACGGAAAAGGTCTAAGAATTGACATATCAGTGTAAAACAATTGATAATCCAGATTTAGTGCAATCTCTCTCCCTCTCTCTCTCTGTCCCTCAACTCATGCACATTCATGCGCGCGCGCACACACACACACACACACACACACACACACACACACACACAAACTCATAATGTACACTTTAAGATTCTTTTCCTGTCATTAACTTCTAAGCTACTTATATTGTGGCCGTAAATTAAGGTATGTATGATATATGTTCTCTGCCAAAATAGTACTGTTTTTTAAAAAAGAAAAATATTGAAAGTAATAAAATAATCCAAGAACTGCATGCCAGTGAAAACACACATGGCAAAACTTACAAGATGCCATAAGTATAATTTTAAGTTAGAGCTCTAAATATATTTGTTAGTAAACAGAAAGCTCCTAATTAAAAAACTAAGTATTTACATAAGAATATAGCAAGAGAAAAACATAAGGCCAACAATTTGAAAGAAGTAAATGAACAAAATAAGTAGAAATCAATAAAATAGAAATGAGAGGATACAAAAGAGGTGTTCGACACAGCCAACAAAGTAGATGCTTTTTTGAAAAAATCTAATAGAGAAACAAACCTCTGTCATTATTGATCAAGAGAGAAAAGAAAGAAGACACAAATAAACAATATTGTGAATAATAAAAGGACATAATACAGACAAAGTAAAGATTACAGAGATAATGAAAACACTATCAACAACTATGTGATGACAATTTTGAAAACTCACAGAGAATTAATGTTTAGAAAAATGCAATTATGAGAACAGATTTGTTATTAGTAAAACATTAATAGTCCTATACCTTTTAAAACAATTGAAGCAGTAGTTAAAAAGTTATTCCTCAAAGAAAATACCCTGCCTAGATGATTTTACAAATTATATCAAATGTTTAGGAAACTAATCTTCCCAATTTTCTCTTGTGTTCTAGACAATGGAAAGCAGAAAAACACTCCATTTCAATCTCTAATACATTTACCTAAATGAAAGTCATTATGAGAAAAACATTACAAACCCATTTCAATGATACATAGAGAAACAAAAACCACAAAGAAAATATTAGCAAATAAAATCCAATGTGTATAAAAAAAAGGATACATTCCAATCATGTTCAGTTTAATTTTACATCTGAAAGAATGTTTTAATTTTAGGAATCCATAAATGTAATTCAACATGTTTACCTATGAAAAAGAAAAATTGTATGATCATATTAATAGATGCAGAAAAAGTATTTGATAAAATTCAACACCTATTCACAAAAATAATCCTAAGGAAATTAGATTAGAAGATAACTTTATTTACCTGATAAATTAATTCTATTTTTCAAAAAATGCACATTATTCTAATTGAGAAACAGTGGAAGAGTTCTTTTGAAAGTATGGAATGATGCAACAAATTCCATACTCACCACTTAACATTCTGTAATGTAGTGGAAGTTCTAGGCAGAACATTAAGAAAATAATTTAGAAATATATGGTTGGGAAAGAGAATGTACAGCTTTACAAGACATTAATTTGTATAGAAGATCTAAAATACTCTCTACAAACAAATTATTAGAAATAATAGGAATACTTATCAAAGCAGCTGAATATAAGGTTAATATATTAGAGTGAACCATATTAAATTTGCCATTACTTGGTCATTTTGATATATAAAGATTGAATTTCTAATGTTTTAACCAAATACAGAGTGTTACATTCCTAAATACAAAAAAAAAATTAAAAAAGTAAGAAAACATGTCTCCTCTTTGATACCATTTATAGTAGTCACAAAGAATATCAAGGAGCTAGAAATACAGCTGACAAATATTGTGCAAGTCTTCCATAGAGAAAAGTGTGAAATTCTTAATACATAGTAAAGGATGACTAAATAAATGATGAATAAATAAATATATATTATGATCACAAATAAAGAAGAATTAATACTATAAAACTGTCAATTCTCCCCAATTGATCTATAGATTAGATTGGGATTTAGTGTGATCTCAATTAAAGTGTTGTGAAGAGAACGTTAATTCAAACCAAATCACAGGGTTGTACAAGGAGATTTATAAGATGATTCTATAATTTCTATAGAGGAATAAACATCCAAGAATAGCCAGGTCATTTTTGAGGAACTACAGGGAGCAGAGAATTATCCTACCAAGTATCGGGACTTATGACGTTATAGTGATTAAAATAATGGGGTACTAATCCAGAGATAAGAAAAATTGGCTAATGAAATAGAATTGGTCAAATGGATTATACCCATGCATTTATGAAACTTTGGATTATGTCAGAAGTAGAAATTTGGCTCACAGGAGAAAAAAGAACTGATGTATGGAAGGAAAAAATTGTTATATTTATTTATTTATTTATTTATTTATTATTATTTTTTTTTGCGGTACGCGGGCCTCTCACTGCCGTGGCCTCTCCCGTTGCGGAGCACAGGCTCCGGACGCGCAGGCTCAGCGACCATGGCTCACGGGCCTAGCTGCTCCGCGGCATGTGGGATCTCCCCGGACCGGGGCACGAACCCGTGTCTCCTGCATCGGCAGGCAGACTCTCAACCACTGCGCCACCAGAGAAGCCCAAAATTGTTATATTTAAGGAGAAGAAATTGGACTCCTACGTCAAACACATATGAAAGTCAATTGTAGAAGGACTGAACACTTAAGTGTCAAAAATCAAAGCTTAAAAATAAAGGTAAATGTCCCATATATTGGGATAGGAAATATTTTCTTAAATAAAACACAAAAATATACCTCTAAAATAAAGTATTGATAAATGTTACAATGTTAAAAATAAGAACATTTGTTTATAAGGAGGTAGTGTGTGTAAGTGAATAGATGATGTAACCTAGAAAAGGATATTCTTGCTACATGCAATGAACAACATATTAGTATTGAGAGTACCTAAAGAACTCCTGCGAACCAATAAACAAAGCACTGACAACCTGATCGAAGAATAGGCAAACAAGAAGATTTCATAGACGAGGAAACACACATAGCCAATTAATATATGAAGAGTTGTTCAACATTATTAGTGATCAGGGAATTACAAAGCAAGACTACACTGAGATGAATTTTTACACTCATTTGGCAAAAACTTTAAAAATCTGACAATATCAAGAGGATGTATATACACTTGATCTTACATCTTGTTCATAGGAGGTTTAAATTTCTGCAGTAAATTTTTCGAATGTTTTGGTACTATCTCCGAATATTAAGTACTCACATACCCTATGACACAAAAGAATCTATAAGCATACTTCCAAGAGAAAACTTTGCCAGAATACAATAGGAAACCTGCGCAAGAATGTTCATAATTGCACGCTTTACATAGTAAGAACCTGGAAATGATTCAGATGCCCAGTAAAGGGAGAGAATATGTGTGAGCTATTCACACAGTGTGGTATGGTGTCCTCACACAGCAAATGATTATAAATCAGACAAAATGAATGAAGTACAGTGACATGTAACCATATCACTGCATGATATCATATTGTATAAAAATCACCCCCACTCAAATAACAAATGACACAATATCCCTTTTTATAAAATAAACTTTAAAACAACTAAAATTAAAAAACACCTTTCAGGAATATGTATAAATACACTAAAATATAGAAAAATAATGAAGTAAGTGATGGACATGTGACTCAAGACGCTTGTAATCCAGGAAAGGGGAGGCAGGGGCTAGAATGAGAGGACCAAATGGTTAGATGTAGGCTATTGTTAGTGTGTTCACCTTTAAGTGGTGGGTTATCTAGTGCTTATTCTATTAGTCAAAATTTAAAAAAAAATAAACAAACAACAAAAAGAAAAGTTAAAAATAGTCATCCATAGACTGATAATGAGATTAAACCACTGTCAAGAGTAATAATTAATCCAATTATATGCACCTGAGTCAAAACTATTTAAAAATATATGATTTTCCAGAGGAAAGAAAAATAAAAACCTTCAAAAGCACATCAGTACACTTTAAGCCAATTAAATAGCTATATAGGGTATTAGTCTGGGAAATTCAAATGTTGCTTGATTTCATAAGTGTAAAAATCAGTTATGATTAATTGATTAAGTGAAAAATTGCATATGAATGACAACTGTTATCAATTTTTGCAACACCTAATCTATGCACTGATTAATCCCTGGACACAGAACTGCAGGTATGGTGAATGGCCTTTACTGAGTAGAATTTTTGTCTTTAATATATTTTTTTATCTTATTTAGGTAGCAAACACTGTCATTGAGAATGAACAATGAATATAAAATAAAATTACTTTTAAAGTCATCATTGTAAAACTAGGTTGATTGAACCACTGTTATTTTATAACTGAAAGTCTTCAGCCGTTTTAACTTAGAATTCAAAATCTATGTTTAGGATATGAAGATGCTTAATTGAATTGACCTAATTAGAGGTCCTTTTGAGAAATAGATAATGTTGTTTGACCTCAGGGTCTTGAACACATCTTTGTTAAAAATTCTGAGATGATTCTGTGGAAGTGGCATATTCCAGTAATTAATGTTCACCTTGATGTACTTAAATTTTTAAGGTCACCTGGGGACACTTAAGGGGCACAATAATAAAATAAAATCTATATTTGAATACAATTTGTTCATTGAGGTGGGGAAAATGAGTGTTAGAAATTATTTGCCTTTCTTGAACATCAACCCCTCAATTTCTTTATAGAAATCAGAATCAGTCATTGGTGCTCCTTTATCTGCATGTTGGTTCAGTGCCATGAAGAGCCCCAAATAAGCAGGGGACAGTCTCGGCTTTCAATTTAATGCAATTATGACTCCATTTCCTGGTGGAAGACTTCCTCACTCAAGAATTAGGTCATCCAATCCACTGGTTTCATGGGATTGTGAAGCACTTTGTTCCTAGCAACATAAGGGAGCTGTTAAAACCACCTCTACTCTTGAACGCATACAAGGAGAGAATTTATGGAATCTAAGCACTGTACCTATGGCTGTAGGAGAGGAATGTCCACTAGGAGCCGTAACTTTAGGTGGCAGAATACAGTCACATCTAACCTGTGTCCTGGAGGAGAGGAAGCTGCTTATCTTCCAATCTCTTGCCAATGTCTCTTATTGGCTGAAATCAACCAGTAATCTATTGATACAGCCCATAATGTTAGCCTCCTGGAGCACAGGGTAGGGTGGAAAAGAGTGGAGAGTGAATTTGGATGATAAATGGAGAGTATTCCTTAGAGCCCACCTTCTTGTTGGATAGTCTACTTTCCTGCTCATCATTTAGGCAAAAATGTTCAAATTTTTGGATTCTAGGTTGAAGGCTCAGAAAGAGCAAGAAGGTCTTCTTGATATTAATGTAAGATTAACTTCAAAATCCTGTCCCAGAATCTTCATAAGGTGATTGAAAGTGAGAATTCTCCTTACCTTCAGAGGAAACCTATGCTACTTAATTATGTGTCAACTGACTGGGTCATGTGGTGACCAGATGTCTGGGGAACATTCTGTCTTTGTGTGTCTGGAAGAGATTATGTTTGAATTGGTAGGTTTAGTGACTCACTTTGCCCTCCATAATGTAAGTGGGCTTCATCCTATCCCTTGAGAGACTGAATAGAACAAAAAAGGTGGAGGAAGGGAGTATTTAGTCTCTCTCTGTCTTATTGCTGAGCTGGAACATCGATGTTTTCCTGCCCTCAGTGCTCCTGGTTCTTCGGTTTTCAGACTAAAATCTATAACATTGGTTCTCTGGCTCTCAGGCCTTTGGACTACACCACCGGCCTTCTTGGGTATCCAGCTTGCAGACAGCAGATCTTGAGACTTCTTAACCTTCATAATTGTGTGAGCTAATACTTTATAATAAATCTGTTTACACACATGCATTATTGATTCTATCTCTCTGGGGAATCCTGACTAATTCAAAACCTTATGTCTTTCTCACAGTAGGAGTCCTTATGTCTCCCAAACAGAATAGTGCCACTAGTATACATAGACCAACATCATTATAAGAACTACATATCAAAAATGAAGAACTTTTCCTCTAAATTTCCTTTTATTAGGTACAAAATGAAAGACTGCCAGCTTTAATTCTTTAACATTTCTTGAATATGGTATAGGACAGCAACAAGTTGGTAAGACTGATATTTTCCAAGTCACTTCTCCAGAATAATACATTTAGGCATAAGCATGCCCCCTACCATCTTCTGAGCTTTATTCAGCTTTGATCCCCTGTGAAAATAGTCCAAAGGAAACATGTACTTTTTCATAAAGCCTAGCCACATTCTGAAGATAGAGTGGCATCTAAATTCATATCTAGAAAGGAAAAATTTTTCTAAAAGGAGCATAGTCTTCAAAGGTACATTTCACCTTATAACAAATGCTTAATATTATTACACATTCGAGTGTATTCTTTCAATTCCACATCTTCTCAAAATTCACCAGGTCACAATATACTGTTCACTCTTTTTTTGTTTGTTTGTTCACTCTTTATTTGCATAAATAAGTGGCCCTCGCATGTGCTTTTTCAGAACAAAGAAGTGAAAGACATCAAAAGTGTAATCATGTCTGTGGATGTTGGAAGGCAGAATATTACATACAGCTTTGAAACTATAGTATTTCAGGTTACGCCATTTTCATCATAGTTTCAAAGAATGTCAATCAAGATTCAGATGCCATGTACCATCTATTTTTATCTTTTCAAAAGCCTCTAAGAAAGGATTGCCATCCAAACACAAAGATGGTAATCAAAATAAAAGTGACAATGACTGTGCTTATGTTTCATTTATATAACAATATCTTGCACATATTACGCAGTTACTCTTTGTGTCACCCAGTTTAATCTTCACAATTCCCATGAAGTAGTTACCATTCTTATCAACATTTTAGATATGAGGATCCTGAGGCTTAGAGAGGTTAAGTAAACTCACAACACTAGAAAGCAGGTTTTCCTCATCTGGGGTACATGCTCTTAACCTTTCTTCTATGCTATTTTATAGGTATGCAAGTTTAGCCCTGACTCAGAGACTGAAGCTGTCTGTTGGTAAGTGAATTTGGTTGGTAAGTGATAAGCCCATAGGTCCGTTTTGGTTCAGCCTTGACAACTTGTTACAAGTATAATTAAGTAAAACAGAAGGTACATCTAAAGGAGCAATAGTAACTCTGTGTTCAAGAGGTTTAAAATCAGGCATGGTACTTTGAGGCAGCAGTTTACATCTGGATTCCAGGGTTTTTATAGTAGTAGTAGTAGTAGTAGTAGTAGTAGTAGTAGTAGTAGTAGTAGTAGTAGTAGTAGTAGTAGTAGTAGTAGTAGTAGTAGTAGTAGTAGTAGTAATAGTAGTAGTAGTAGAGTAGTAGTAATAACAATGATCATTTTTGTTGTTACTATTATTAAAGAAATAATTGATTAGTTTGGGATGACAAATGTGTAGTGTGGTAGATATGCTTTGTCGCTCACTCCTTCCCTGTAAGAGGATTATACCTTCCTGCTCATCACCATATGACATACAATGTCTCCCAAGCCAGGAGTGTACTTGCACTCCATTGATTGTATATCAAAGTAGAAAATTTAACAGCGTCTGTGCGCTTCAGAAGCCCTCCATGCTCCTTTTCGCATCTCAGCATATTTTAGAGTGTGGTTTTTCTTTCAGGCTAAATCTCAGAATGAAGAAGATATATTGAACAGAATCTCAGCCAGAGCAGAGCTGCAACTGATATGTAACATGAGCAAGAAATAAACCTTTGTTACTCTAACTCCCTGAGATGATTACAGCAGCCTTACCTGGCCAAAGCTCATACATGGCAAATGTTGCTAATTGTTCCTGACCCTCTTGCCTTCATCGTGATGTGAACCTTGTATTGTTTCCTGGCATCGTGCCGGACAGGATGTAAAATATTTAAAAGTTGACAGACAACACTCTTGCTCTTTAAGGCTTGTAATCTTTACAGATATATAGAAAAAGTACAAAGTAATGAAATTTATATGATCTAACTTTGATGTTCCTTATAATTTTCTCAAGTCAAAGGTTAATATAAAATAATGTTCAAATTAGTGGCGCTGATGTACTGAATATAATATGACTTAGAATAGTGCCCTGGCATATGGTAGATGCCTAATAAATATTTGTTGGACAAATGTTCAATAATTATTAAATTAGTAAAATTATGAATATATTCAGAATACTAATGAAACTTAAGCAGCATATGGAAATATGGTTTATAAAATATGAAAATACTGAAAAGTGAAAATGTTTACACAGATTCTGTCTTTAGAGATGATATCCCAAATGACTCCCAAAACTATTGAAATCAGTTTCCAGTTGGTGATTATTAACATAAGTGGCATTTATGAAACAATGTAATAACTAATAACTATTTGCCACTAATAATCCACGAGATAGATATTTCATTGATTACAAAGCAATATGGAATTATCTACTGATTGCATTATTGCAGTTTTTTAATGACACTTTTATTGTTAACATATATTAACTGCTGTTAAAATGTAGTGACATATTCCTATTATGTGGTTATTTTAAATGCCACAAATTTTGAAAGTTCCAGAAAGAAAATAATAAAATACTAAAAGTATCATAATCAGCAGAAAAATGGAAGATGGAAAGACATTAGAAAAAAAATTATTTATATCATAGAAATATTTTGGAAGAAAATATAGAATGCCAGGGAAAAAAGAGAAATGCTCTAGTTTCAGTGAAATATACTCATAATTATCAAACATAACTGATACTTTTTACCAAAATCTAAAAGACAAAAAAAAAAAAATTTTAGAGAATCCATTAAACTAAATATAGATTTTGCAAATCTAAGTATATGGCTATATAAATTGACTCTTAAATTACTCTCTTTTTGAAAGTTATTGATCTCAAGTAGGAAATTCTGACTTTCCAAAAAGTAGGAAGTTTTGGAAATGAATATTATGTGAATATTTCAAATGGATAAAAAATGACTAGAATCTGGTTACTTCATTCAATTTCAAAGGATTCTGATTTTGTCTGTATTTCAAACTTTGGAGGTAGAAAACAATGTATCAAAGAGTGGCAGGTGTTTCATGTATTTCAGGTAAAGATGAAGGAAGAGAAATGCACATTAAACAATAATATTAAGTATTCAGAATTATAATCTGATTTTTAAAATCTATAATTATCGGGACTTCCCTGGTGGCGCAGTGGTTGCGCGTCCGCCTCCCGATGCAGGGGAGCCGGGTTCGCGCCCCGGTCTGGGAGGATCCCACATGCCGAGGAGCGGCTGGGCCCGTGAGCCATGGCCGCTGAGCCTGCGCGTCCGGAGCCTGTGCTCCTCAACGGGAGAGGCCACAGCAGAGGGAGGCCCGCATACCACAAAAAAAAAAAAAAAAAAAAAAAATCTATAATTATCAGTGCTGCAGAACAGAAACTATATGTAAATGAGAAAAAATAATGTCATGTGGTAGTGAATACGATTCAGTTTTTAGTGGTGCAATGTCTAACACCAATGGATTAGCCAAGCAACTTTATGATTATGGGAACTTTTCCATTTGGCAGGAAGTGTAGCAAAATTTGAATATTATGGCAAACATTTATGCAGAATACAGACACTTTAACTAAAAACTACTACATATTATTTTGGGTATGAAGAACAACTGAATAATTAAGACATACATGTGATCAAGAAAGTAACTGAATAAATTAATTGATATTACTCAATTGCTATATATATGTATGCATATAATCACATAAATTGTATTAAATTGAGATAAATTAGTGCTTGATTTGAAGATTTCTAAAATGCATGTTTTTCAGATGGGAATATTTTTGTGCGGGTTTGCCCAGTAGATGACAAAATTAGAGAAAGAATACAGACATTTTAGTGGACTACTTGCAAAATCTGAATCTTGCCAAAAATAATCTAAGAGGCAAGGTAAAACAGGGTGCAGAAAAAATACCATATTGCAGCAAAAGATAAAAAAAAGAGCATGGGTATTTTACCTTGCTTGTTCTGTGATTGTTTAAACATCTTAGTAAAGAATGTAGCTAAACTCTCTTTGACACCATTGATTTTGTTGTTATTGCTGTTGTTCAAGAACTATACAACTACTTTTCAGCTTCAGAGAATCACTGTAGTATATTGCAAGCACATTTACCAGACATAGATTTTAAAGTGACAACAGATAAATGTATTTTTTTTTCATGAGTGATATTGTTTCTTAAGATTACTAAGGTCAATAAAATATTTTTAAACATAGGATTTGTCTCATTATTTTTAATCATGCTTTTAAATTGCATATTATATTAATAGATTCTAATAGTTGAGCATAACATTCTACTACTCCTTACTACCATCTCATAATTCATAGCTATAGTTTTTTTTTAACTTTATCAAGGTTTGTAACATTTATAAAACACTGTGTCACCATACAGTTGATTAGTTTTAATTTTGTGTTTAAATTGCTAATGAATGAATTTCTGCTCATCTCTTTAAAACAGCTTCAAGTTCTGGGGACATTATTTTGACTAGTCTTTTAATTCACTTGATTTTAATTCTTATATGTTGAGAAAATTCATGATAGGCTGAATGTTGGCCCTCCTAAGATATGTCTACATCTTAATTCCTAGAACCTATGAATATCTACCTTAGTCGTGGCTGCTATAACAAAATACTGTAGACTAGGTGGCTTACCTCAGAATTTTTTTTTTTTTTTTTTTTTTTTTTTTTTGTGCGCAGTACGCGGGCCTCTCACTGTTGTGGCCTCTCCCGTTGCGGAGCACAGGCTCCGGACGCGCAGGCTCAGCGGCCATGGCTCACGGGCCCAGCCGCTCTGCGGCATGTGGGATCCTCCCAGACCGGGGCACGAACCCGTGTCCCCTGCATCGGCAGGCGGACTCTCAACCACTGCGCCACCAGGGAAGCCCCGAGACTAGGTGGCTTAAAAATGCAAAGAGAAAAGGAAATTTTTTCCTCACGTTTCTAGAGGTTGGGAAGTCCAAGATCAAGGCACTAGCAGATTTGGTGAGAGCCCATTTCCTGGTTAATAGATGACCATCTTCTGGCTATAACCTCACATGTTGGAAGGGGAGATGCAGCTCTTTGGGGCCTCTTTTATAATGGCACTAATCCCATTCATGAGTGTTCTGCCCTCATGACCTAAGCATCTCCCAAAGGCCCCACCTACAAATAATATCATATAGGGAATTAAGTTTCAACATATGCATTCGGGGGGAGACAAGTATTCAGTCTATAGCAACATGTTACCTTATATGGCAAAATATAATTTACATATGTGATTAAATCAAAGATCCTGAGATTTGGTTACCCTGGATTATCTAGGTGGGTCCGACGGAATCACAAGTGTCCTTATAAGAGGGAGGCAGTAGAATTACAGTGAAGGAGAAGATAATGTGAAGAAAGAAAAGATTGAAGTGATGTAGCCACCAGCCAAGGAATGCCAGAAACCTCTAGAAACTGAAGGAAGCAAGGACTGCATTCTTCTTTGGAACCTCCAAAAGGAACATCCAGGCTGACACCTTGTGTTTTGCTTTGGGGCAAATTATGCTCAGAGACTGAGATTATTTTTTCCAATATTTTATTTAACACAGGTTCACTGCAGGACTTATTTAATTTCACAAGCCAATAACATACAGGATAATGTCCCATAATAAGCCAGTAAAGAAATACCCTACTCCAAACCAATGATAGATTAATTACACTATTGTTCCAGGCAAGGGGAGATGAAACAAATAAAGTCCAAATTTAGTTCAAGGTGTACCCTTCTACCAGTTGGTTCATGGGAGAGTCAGTTTAGCCAACTATGAGTTCATGTCCAGCTGCCAGCAGAAGAACAAAAGTTCCTTGTTGCTAGAGCACGGTTCGAGGGAATGAAGACGTAGGACATGGAAGATGATCTTCTGGAGGCCACTGCATGGTTTTCACCACTGCCAAACAGAGTCACTTTCCAGGCAGGAGCTGATGCCCCAAAGTCTTTGGAGAGCTATTTAGATCAGCAGAGGGTCACCTTGCCCCTACCAAACACTCTTGAACAGTCCCCACAAGCTCTGGGTATTTATACCCTAAATGTCCCCTCACCGTAGTTGTTTCTCATTGTGTTCTTACTGGTAAGCCCCAAGTGGTGCCTCTCAGAAGCTTACTGAGCACTGGTCAGCAACCACAGATGTGGGTGATGACATCCTGACACAATTTCCCTTTTCTATCAAAACAACTTTACTTACAAAAACAACTTCATTCTTAGATCAAAACAACTTCACTCTTAAAAACAACTTCATTTTCCTCATAAACAAGTAGATTTGATATCATACTATACACAACACCTTGATTTCAGGTGCATAAGACTAATTTTGGACTTTGGACTAATTTTGGAGAATAAATTTGTGTGGTTTAAAGTCATCAAGTTTGTGATAATTTGTTATGGCAGCAATAAGGCTCTAATACAACATATCATGTTATAAGTGAAGAACCTTTGGCATCTCTGATTGCTTATAATATTATTAGGTCATAATTCTGTGTCCTGACAACTTTGGAGACATTTAAAAACATTTCTCTTACAAACAGATATTAATTTGGAGAAGCTTGAAACCAGCCTGATTTATTCTCCCCTCTTTTCAATTTGAATGTTTAAAATATTTTTTCTTTATTTTGAAGTTTAATAACTTATCCAGAATATTTATAATTTCAATTATTTTTCTTAATTTTTCCTGGAAATCATATATATTTTCATAAACAGATTTAGTTATTCCCAGGTATCTGCAAAGTATTTTTTTTTTTTTTTTTTTTTGATGTATGCGGGCCTCTCACTGCTGTGGCCTCTCCCGTTGCGGTGCACACCCTCCGGACGCGCAGGCCCAGCCTCTCCCGTTGCGGAGCACACGCTCCGGACGCGCAGGCTCAGCGGCCATGGCTCACGGGCCCAGCCGCTCTGCGGCATGTGGGATCCTCCCGGACCGGGGCACGAACCCATGTCCCCTGCATCGGCAGGCGGACTCTCAACTACTGCGCCACCAGGGAAGCCCTGCAAAGTATTTTTTAATGTTGGAGTACAATTAATCATTTGTTGGACTTTCTATCTTAGGGAAAGTTATCTTTATGTCGTATTGTCTTTGTTCTCTTCATTGTTTTCTTTAATTGCTTTATTTTTATGGTTTCCTCTCCATTTACTTTGGTTGCCAGAAAAACCCTCTATTCTTTTCTTTGTCATTAATTTGCTTTTCAGGTCTGCCTAGCTAAATATTAGTCTGATAATGATATTGTTCTGGTATTTTACTTGTGTCCTTCATTTTCACAATCGCATCTTTTGTTTGTTTGTTTGTTTCATTTCCTCTGCTTTTTGCTTCTTCTTGTCTGAGTTCTTTGTTTTTAGCAAGAAATTAAACAATTTTTTTTTTTTTTTTTTGCTTGTGGTTTTATTGCATAGTTGTTCTGCCATGTGTCTCATGATGTACTTAAGTCAACCAGGTTACCTCTGTCCAAACATCAATATATTTCTATTGGTTTCAAAAGTGTTCTGTCTCATAAAGACTTAGGAGGGGGAATGGAGAGAAGAACTCAGTGGAAACGCTGTGCAGTCCATCGAAAAACACTGCCTCTCATGTGATATTTGTTAAATTTACCACCATATGTTTACTCTGCTTTGTTGGAGCTGGTTCACACCGGGAGATAACTGAGGATTTAAACACCAGACTCCAGCTCTTCAGTTTCCTCATATACTTGTCTTTCCCAGTAACAATTGCTCTTTCCCCTCAGTTTCTCTTCAGATTTTCACATATTAGTGAGAATTCACTAATGAGGATTGTTTGACTCATTCTTGGAAGTGGGACTAAGTTAAAAACTGTATGGTTGGGCTTCCCTGGTGGCGCAGTGGTTGAGAGTCCGCCTGCCAATGCAGGGGACACGGGTTCGTGCCCCGGTCCGGGAAGATCCCACGTGCCGCGGAGCGGCTGGGCCCGTGAGCCATGGCCGCTGAGCCTGCGCGTCCGGAGCCTGTGCTCCGCAACGGGAGAGGTCACAGCAGTGAGAGGCCCGCGTACCGCAAAAAAAAAAAAAAACAAAAAAAAAAACTGTATGGTTTACTCTGTTTTTCTTTGAGTTTGGACATATTAGTGATGATGAACATTTAGTTTTTCCACAGATTTTTGTATTTAGTGAAAATTCTTAGAGTTGGTTGACTCTCTTCTGAGGAATAGGATTGGGTTCAGAGTTTTATAGCAACTTTTGTCTTTATCTTTTGACTAGATGTGTTTCAGATTATGTTGTAGCTCTTTATATGGTTGCTTGTTGATGGTGTTAAAATACAAAATTCACCTGAGTAAATTTTAAAGATCTAATTGCCTTTGCTGCATGATTCATGGACCAGGCAGCTTCCCATCTATTGAGTAGAGGGGAACTGCAAAGGTCTACAGAAAGGGAAAGGTTTTCAGAGACAGGGCAAAGAAGTAATAAAGAAACAAACAAAATTTCAGATTAGGTCATCTCTCTTTGGGGACAAAAGGGTCTTTTTAGGTGAGTTACCTCATCTTCCTTCGTGCGGGATAGAGAGGGCCCATGTGACACATTGCCTCATTGGTACTCTAATGAGAAAATTCCACACTGACCGGTTAGGATTACATTCCTGAGAAGGTTGTAACTGCAACTAGGTTAGGTATTAAGTCTTGATTTTGGCACACATGACTCTATTTGGGGCCTGCCATTTCTGTTTTAACAAATGGTAAATATTTTTCTTGCTTTAAAAAAAAAAATAGCTTCCAGAGAAGGAGTCTACAATATAGCTTTGTTCCCCCATCATTATCTAGAAATTTCTGTTTTCATTAATGTGCCTCTATTTTCTTTCTAATCAGACACAATCCCTGGGGTATCATATAAACTTATATTCTTTGTCTTGTGCTCTTTATAAAGTTTGCACTCTCAAATATATACTCTGAAATATCCTAGAATATATACCTTCATTAAGTTATATAACTTTCAATAAATATACAGTAAGTGTGATACAAATAGTACTGTATTTGGTCTAAATATGCTGACAATAAAAATTTGGATTTTTGTTGGTATTATGGCCCAAAGAGACAGGAATCAATCAATCCTGCCACACACCACAGTTATCTAGACCAATGAGGTTACTGAGGAAGCTGAACTTACAGGGAATAATGGCTTAGGAATATCTGGTAATTCTTATTGTTAAGTGCCTTGGGTCCTAAACTCCAATAGCAAGAACTCTTTTCAATTGACCTGGAGAGTATATACCTAGCTACAGTTCTAACTATTCTTCTCCTGTCAATACAATCAGCAAGAACACAGAAGCATGACCCTCCAAATGAATAATGCATTCTTCTGCCTGCCCCCTGAGTTACAGCTGAAGCTGGATCTTACCATTTACAAACAGCTTCATGAAAGGCAAGGAGTTATGGTCTGCAAGATCTGCCACAACTGTTCCAGGATGAAAAACAGGGGTAGTTTATGACATCTGCCTCATGGAGAGAAGTGGAGGTGGGAACCTAATAGTACTTTGGACCATCACCAGAAATGTAATCTTAATCAACCAGCCCATCCCCCAGAGGAAGGAGAGGCAATCTGCATGATAAAACCCTGTCCCTACTCCCTCAAAAGAAGTCCTGGCCTAAAAATAATCCTTTCTTTTCTTTTGTTTTTTTTCTTGTCTTTTTCTTCCTGCTTTTTCTTGTCCCTTGCCTCGCCAATCTTCCTATAAAAGCCTCCTGTTTGTACAGCCCCTCAGAGAGCCCTCCCAGCTGCTAGATAGGATGCTGCTGGATTTATGAATCACCTTAATAAAGCCAATTAGATCTTCTAATTTCTAGGTGCAACTTTGATTTTTTTAACACTATAAAAGAATAGAAGATTTATAGCTCTATTGTCCTCATGGAACTTAAAATCTAATTCAGAATGTATGACAAATATAGAAAATGTCTGGAGGATTGTTTCAAAATAAAATATACAAAATGTTTAATGATTTAGGATCTTAAAGTCAAAATAAGAAGCAATTACCCTGAAGATAACATTATTTAGGGACAACGTTATAGGGAAAAAATCGAGTTGCTCTTGAGATGGATGAATATGAGTTTGTTAAACGGAGAATAAAATTCATTTTAGGCAGAATGAAGACATTGGATGTGAGGATGAAAAAAACGCATGAAGGAGATGAAAATAAACTGGCTTATTTTGAGTACCGAACCCTTGAGTTTTACAGGGGAGCGGACTTTGCCACCCTAAAATACGTTTACTGGCATAAGGATTATTTTAGGCTGATTGTTTTTAAGAAACTGCAGACATAAGGGAAGCTCTGAAAACTGAGCAGAAGTTACCCTTTTGTAAGGGACACTTACATATATAAGAAAAATATTTGTGAGGGTGTCTCCCTTACTGTGCCAGGAAGAGGGAGATGACCTTATCTCTAGGATATCCTATTGTTACCAAGGCTGTTGCCCCAAAATCATACCCCTGCCCCTCCCTCGAAGAGAAACCAATTACTCTTATCTAAGTTTCAGGAGGAAGCTGCAAAGAGAATATAACAAGAACCACTTAGAACCAACTAGGCCCAAGATGGTGGAAGATTTGACTTCCAGTAGACTGTGAGACTCATTATACGCTCATTATAAAGCATTAGCTAAATGACACACCCACCAGCGCCATGACAGCTGATGACTGCCATAACAACAACTGGAAAAAACCATACAAGGACTGAAAAGGAGAGCTGCATCAGTTCCAGGTCCAAACCACACCCCTGTTCTCGGTTAACTCATGAATATTCCTCCCACTCTTTCCAAATCCCTCCCTTTTCCCTTGACTCTCCTATATATTCGGTGTCTCCGTCCAAATTGGGTTGAGAAGTTGATTTGTAAACTAAATTCTGGCTTCTCTGTTCTTTGGCCATTTAATAAAGCTCGAGCTGTTCCAGTCGCAGCAGAGATTTTGTTATTGGCTGTGTGAATCTGATCAGAAAAAGAACCCCCTTGCCTGAGACAAGAGGTCTCTGCCTGGGCTAGGACCCTGGTCTAGGTCTGGTTGACCAATTCGGTAACACTATCAATGCAGAAGGCAACAGACTTAAATGTGCTTAACAACCTTAACCACTTTTACTATGCTTTTCCTGGTAACCTCCCACAGCTGACTCCCCACCCCCAATATCTTCTGCTGTCTTTAGCTGAAGATGGTATTAGGTGAGGGCTGTGCCATTTAGGGGAGTTACTCAGTTTTACTAGGTCACTCCCATGTATGCAGGGGGTATACATGTTATCAAACTTCTGTTTTTCTCCTGTTAATCTATCTTATATCAATTTAATTATTAGACCAGCCAAAGGACCTAGAAGAAAAGAGGGGAACACTTTCCTGCCCCTACAGTGTTCAGGGATAAAGTGGCATAGGTATGTGAAGTGAACAGATGGAAGAACCTGAAAGAGGTTCAAGCATTGTTCTCAGCTCCATATGGAAATATTTTTATCAGTTCTATATTCTGATTGCTAAAATATACCACAAGATAGCCATGAATATGCAAATTGAACTATTTGATTAATAGGTCAAAGGAAATTATCAATTGTGTATGGAATTCTTAAATATATATTTCAATCTCAAAGGACATCATTAATAATTATCCCTTATTTTGAAGACAGAGAAAAAGTGATAGTTGGCTACCTTTCTGTGTAGAAAACAAGAGAAGTTAAATTATAATGAAACTGAATTAGAAACAGAAATCATTAGCTCTTTGACCATCTGGTAAACTGAGATGAAGTATATGGAACATGGAAACCTGAAAAGTTCTGTCTGTGCAAGTAAGTTGATGTTTAACAGATAGAAACATGTTATGATTTCAAATTTCCTTTCTTGGTGCATCCAAATCAGCACTGAAGGACTGTGAGGGTTCTATCTGAAATATCTCTAAGAGCCAGACAGATAAATTAATGTGTGAGTCAGGCTGAGTGCAAAATAATAGTGAAGGATGGGGGCTGGAGAGAACATGTGTGTGCACTTCCTGAAGGGATTTTAATTCAGTTTTTATAAAAACACCGTGTCTGCCAGAGAAAACTTGTGCAACAGCCATATGCAACCCATGGGTTACCAGTTTGACACCTCTGCATTAATTTGAAACCTGGCCTTTAAAGATAATACAGATATACCTGCAGTCTAATGAAAATACTGAAAAAAGCAATATTAGCTAATTAAAGTCCATCATCTATTGAACTCTTTTTTTTTTGCAATTGACAAGGAAATTTAGTTATTTCTGAGGTATACATTTTAAAGTAATACCTAGAATTATGACTTATAACATTATACCAGCACATATAAGATTTTTAGACATTTTATGTAATGTCTGAAATATTTATATCAACATATTTCCACACAAATAACCCAAAGAAAGTTTAGTATTAGTTGTGTTTTTTTTTGTTTGTGTGTTTTTTTATACTGCAGGTTCTTATTAGTCATCAATTTTATACACATCAGTGTATACATGTCAATCCCAATCACCCAATTCAGCACACCACCATCCCCACCCCACCAGGTTTTCTGCCCTTGGTGCCCATACGTTTGTTCTCTACATCTGTGTCTCAACTTCTGCCCTGCATACCGGTTCATCTGTACCATTTTTCTAGGTTCCACATACATGTGTTAATATACGATATTTGTTTTTCTCTTTCTGACTTACTTCACTCTGTATGACAGTCTCTAGATCCATCCACGTCTCAACAAATGACTCAATTTCGTTCCTTTTTATGGCTGAGTAATATTCCATTGTATATATGTACCACAACTTCTTTATCCATTCATCTGTCGATGGGCATTTAGTTTGCTTCCATGATATTGAACTCTTTTTTATAAACAAGATGAGATATCAGTGATACATGAAATAAACATGAAACTGAATGATCCCATTCTTTTAGACTAAGTGCCCATATGATGAGAGCTGCGGTCCTGTTTTCTGAGCGAAAGGATCTCAGTCCTTGTCTTCTTTGAAGAAAAAATTTGACAAAGAGAGCAAGATTGCAAAGCAGGCACAGAGTTTATTTTATGCACAGTATGTGTGGGAGCACACACAGGCACACTTGTGGAGTGAGTTGAACTTTATAGGGATAGCTTAGGTTGTTAATACGGGGTTAGTTTTCTGGGGTTTAGATAAGGGTGACTCCCCTTCCCCTCCCCTACAAGCATGTCATCTGCAATTCCTTATTTGGGCTTGCACCAGCCACCTTTTGAATCTTTCCTTTGGGCACCTAAGCAAAACCCACGGTGGGGCGGTGGTCAAAACTGCAATGCTAAGGGTATTATAATAATATTACAGCATGGCCAGTGTTCTAGAGGATGACTTGAGACCCCTTCTGCGCAAGTGTTGGGCTGGGAAATCCTCTCGACCACAAAAACGAGGAGGCTGTGGGTTGCTTTATCTTTGTATCTTGCTTTATCTTTCATCTGATCAGGGTGCATTGTTCCTGTTGATATTTTATCTCAGAGGGTCAGCATGAAACCAGCTGCAGCAGGTTAACCTGAGGCCTATCTGTCTCCTTCCTCAGTCCTACCATAAGACTGGTGAAATGGACAGCTCTTTCACTCTCTGCTGCACTGATGTACTCAACTCTCTCCTTATTCACTCTCTCTCCTGGCTTCTGAGAACAGATAATGGAGGTCAATCTACCTGGGATAATAGCAGAGGTTAAGTAAGGACATTGAAATGATTAAATACACAGAGAAAAACTGGACCAAAGTATTACATTTCCATACATCTCCTCCTCACTGCTTTCAGCTGCTTTCAAATATGATTTAGTCTTTCTTTTTCTTTTCTTTTCTTTTTTTTTTGTTTTAGGGTGATATCTTCTTATCACTTGCTAATTGACTGTGTCTGCCTGGTGGGTTGAGTTTCTGTTCAAACTGAGCCTGCAGAGAGAAAGCAGTGAGAGAGAAAAGAGAAAACTAAAGGGGAGGATGTAAGCAGAGAGAGACCTAGGCCCTCAGTAGCCCTATAATGACTGAGAGAAGAATAGAGGGAGATGGAAGGTCTGGTACCTGATAATTATGATGTGAGAAATGGGGATCAGACAAATGGGAATGTGGGTAAGAATTTTTTCTATCACTGATTGTATTCTGCTTCAACCAGACATAATGACAAGGAAGTTTCAAATGGCATTTCCAACTGCTTACCAAATTATGACCTTGGCTCAATTTTTTCCCCTTAATTTGCTACATTCTTCTCCTCTCATCCTCCTCCCCCATCCCCTCCTCTCCCTCCTCCTCCTCCTCTTCCTCCTTCTAATCAGAATGCCCAAGTCTGAAGAAGAAAAACAACAGTGTTTTGGCAAAGTTTTTAAATCTCCATTTTAAAGAATTAGAAAGATGATCTCAAAGATGAGGTAATTTTCTGAATTGGCCTAAATTTCACAGGTAGAAGAGGAAAGACAGAAAAGATGTATGTTTATAAATTTAAAAAAAAGACTTTTATTCTTCAACTATTAAAGGAAAAGCTTTGAGCTAGAAATAGAAAAATAATTTATTAATTAAGATCAATCAGCTCTTCAGTTAGGGAAAATATAGTAGTTTGACACTCAACTGAATTACTGTTTGTAAAGTATTTTCTACTTTACCTAGTTTGTGCCTACATTTCCAGGTACTAACAATTCTCTACAGGCAAATTTGCCTAGAATGCTTTCAGTCACTGTAAGGACAAATACAAATTAAAAAGAAGAGACTTCAAGAAGCTAGCACCCTTATCTTCTAGTTTTGGTGGGAGGGTGAGAACCTAACTAATTATGTTATTTATATAATATATTTATTTTTGTTATTATACTTATTACTATAAGTATTTCCACTTAGTGTTTTACAGGGTGAATATGGAAACTTCTTTGGTTACAGAAGCTTTCTAAATTAAAAAAAAAAAAATTTGAGATACATGGCTATATGTAGTTAAAAACAGATCACCAAAATGTCCTTATTTTGTGACTATGCAATGATAGGAGCTTACTTTTATGGCACTGTGTTTGTTATTTTTTTATGAAAAATTAATAAGTCTTTTCTCATTTCATTATGTTCACTTTTTGTTCTTTCATATTGGTTTCTGTTTCCCTTTCCTTGAATGCTTTCAAGGTAACTGATTTCCAAAGTAATGACCACCTTCTCCCTTTGTCAACATGCCCCTTACCTGAAATGGATTACATCAGTGCCAAGCTGGTAAATAAGTAAAGCTTAGTGACTTCTACAAAATCTTACGTCAATACCTTTCTTAGGAGAGTGTATCCTGATTAAAAGATTGTGCTCTTCCCCTTCACAAGAACTAGCAGAAATTTAGGTTTACTTAATGGCAAATATATATGATAATATTGTTCAGGTAAAGAAAATACAGTTGGGTAAAATTTGCAATGCAAAAATGTATTTTGTGGTGCTATTTTAAGCACACATTTTAGAAGTGGCAATGTTTTAAGTGCATGTCTACATGGTTAAGAGATACTGTAAATTGTTTTCCTAAAAAAAAAAATTCAAAATTGCATTTTTTTTTCATTTTTGAAGATGTTCATATGAGAATTCCTTTCAGGCCTACAATATTAGTATACTGAATCAACCGCTCTCTCTTTTTACTTTTCTTCTTTCCTTTTCCTTAAAAAAAAAAATTGTATCCTGCAGCTAATTATTGGGCTGGGGAGTCTTTCACCATTTCGATGCCCATGCCGTCATTTTGATGCTGCCTAACCCAAACCTTCTTCACAGGCGCAGGGAAGGGACCTGTCATGGGCTGGGTGCACATTTTACCTTTTAAAAATATTTACAAAGGCCTATAAGGCAGAAACGTGGTAATCTCTTAACGAACCTCTCTTGTTTTCTTGCTCTCCTATAGTCTCTATTCTCAGGACAGCAGCCACAGAGATGATAAAACAGAAGTCATATCCTACTCACTTTTTAATAGGGTTATTTGTTTTTTTGATGTTGAGTTGTACGGGCTATTTATCTATGTTGGATATTAACCCCTTACTGGTCATATCATTTGAGCTGAATAGACATTTTTCCAAAGAGTAAATGCGGATGGGCAACAGGTACATGAAAAGAGCCTCTGCATCATTAATCATCAGGGAAATGCAAATTAAAACCACAATGAGGTATCACCTCTCACACTTGTCAGAATGGCTAACATCAAAAAAGTCTACAAATAACAAATACTGGAGAGGGTGTGGAGAAAACGGAACCCTTGCGCACTGTTGGTGGGAATGTAAATTACCAGTATGAAGTTTCTCAAAAAAACTAAAAATAGAACTACCACATGACCCAGCAATTCCACTCCTGGGTGTGGAAAAGATATATGCACCCCAATGTTCATAGCAGCGTTATTTACAGTAGCCAAGATATGGAAGCAACCTAAATGTTCATCAACAGATGAATGGATAAAGAAGCTGTGGTGTGTATGTATATATATATATATATATATATATATATATATATATATATATATATAGCGAGAGATAGAGAGAGAAGAGAGAACGGCCAGTAGGAAGGAGGAAAACCTGTAGGGTGTGGTGCTAGAGAAGATGACGGGAACGGTAAACCCTGCTGGATATTTTCTTCACTGAGATGAAGACAGTATAGTTATTACTAAGTTTGGCAGCATGGAAGTAATTGGTGAACTTGACAAGAGCAGTGGCACTGAAATGGTGGGGGCAGAAATCCTGTGGTTATTGCCAATCCTGATTTGGTGATATGACTGGAAGAAAGCAGATACTGAAATTGACATCAATTTGTGAATTTTCTAAGACTTCAAATCTAGTTTATGGACACTGGTCCCAGTTTTTTTTTTGTTTTTTTTTTATGACACTAATCAATATCTGTGCTCCTAATGATCCTGAACATTCTAGTTGCAATGATAGAAACTGGCTTTAAAAAATGAAAGAAACACTCATATGCCTGTTTACTTACAAAATTAAACATTTAGCCAGTTAGCTGAAAAATTCAGAGTTATGAAGCCAACTG
This sequence comes from Physeter macrocephalus, assembly GCF_002837175.3. Classification (NCBI taxonomy): domain Eukaryota; kingdom Metazoa; phylum Chordata; class Mammalia; order Artiodactyla; family Physeteridae; genus Physeter; species Physeter macrocephalus. The sequence continues at coordinate 86,457,620 of NC_041223.1, forward strand.
TGCTTGAAAACAAATTAATTAATTAACAAAATGGGGAGGAGCTTCTCCTTGTGGTTTCAACAGTGTCTATATTTGTAGGTGTAAGGAAATATCAAACAGTGATTTTCAAAGATGCTTTGAATTTATAGCATCTGGGGAGAATACTTATAATTTACTATTTCAATACTTGGCAGGTGGAAAACCTCAGTAAATGATTTTGCCTTTTATGAACATAATATTTTGTTTTTCAAGACAGTAGTTTAAACCTCCCATTTGCTGTGGCTGGTTGGGTTCCTCTCTACCCCACTGGTGGAGACCATGGTAGGGTATCAACAAAATGCATAGACATTCTCTGTAAAGCAGGGGAGAAGCCAATATTTACTGTTTAAGCTTACCATGTTCTAATACTGAAAGCTAGAAACATTCAGACTTCAAACTCATCACAGCAGGTGTTAAACAAGGAGGGGGAAGAGAAAACCATCACATATTAATTTAGCCTGTTGAACGCTCCTGACATGCACAATGTGTTGTGCTGTTTCAAATATATATTATTTTCCTGCCGGTAGCAGTCCATCTGTTCAGGAAGGTTTCTTTAAGTACTTTAGTTGAAAAGAAGAAAACTGCAACAATACATTCCCTAAAAGCTTCTTTTTTGGTTCTTGTGGATTTTATGGTGGCATTCATAATAATACATCAGAAATAAAGACTTTATTTTCTGCCTTTGTCATTTAAAGAGCTCAGCTTGAAGATGCTTGTTGCACAGCACAGCACAGCACAGCACAAAGTATTTCAGAGGAAGTAAGTTGTGTAGGTGGCAAAATACCCCTGCATGAGGGGATTGATGACTGTTGTCTATCGGCCAAATAAAATTACATTCATATCCCTGTTATAAATATTAGTCTTTTTCTCAAAGTGCACATGTTTGTAAAGTGTTTTCTAAATGGCTTATGGACAAATACATGTTTTCAGTACTGAAAAATATTGCTTTATTTAAGTCTGAAATTACATCGTTAAACATATAATACAAATTAAAATGAATGGATGTGGCCCAGTGTGTCTACCGGTATAGACTGCATACGTAGGGATTTCTCCTTAAGATGGAAATGCAAAAAGGATATGAACTCTATAATTCTCTTCTTCCCCCTTTTTATTTCTATAAATACCTTTCAAGAGATTTGTTTTGTAGAGACCTATGCTGTCTCTATAGGTTTGGTTCTGTTTACTAAATTCAACCACTCAAGGAGGGCAGTCTCATCAGAAGAGTTGTCAGTGTTCTCTGAGGAGGATCCATTATTCTTAATAAATACCCCACATGTTAGATGAAACATTCTTGCAAAAAGATAGAAATAAAAGCTACTCCAACGGCATTTCCAACAAAGCCTTCTGCTCACGCTTACATTCCTCCTCACCTGTTTGTCTAAACCTCTGACTGTTTGCCTGTCTGCACTTTCCTCCCCCTGATCATTTTCAGCGGAAGTAGACCAAGGCAGTAAAACCATAAATTCTGTGTGTTTCCTGCTAGGAGTAGCTCATGCAGTTACACTGCAGGGTCCTTTTAAGGTGTGCCAGTCAAGATTTTGAAAACTTCTATGATTAGTTTGTAAACAAATTGCAATTTATTTGTGGATCTGATCAAGTAGAAACTGTATTGAAATAGTGATTTATATCAGCCGTGATAAGGCCATTTATGCGAAACCGAATAAATGTCTGATCATTTCTTAATGGAAAACCTGAAGCAATTTTCTGATAATTTGAGTGCCTACGTGTTGAGTCACATTAGCTTAATCCTCACGTCCTTTCTTTTAAATTGCGTAACATTTTTTTTCTTGTTGAAGTGCATTTATTAATATATATGCTGTTTAAAGACTTAGCCAATGATTTATGAGTATGTGGCACCCAAGATATCTGGAATCTTTTAAATTAATTCAATAAGACTGTCACATATACTGTCTTAGTTTTTTTCCTAGGAGATTAAATTAAGCTAACTTAGATTCTAATGTTGTCCAAAGGCTCCTATTCCCCACACAGAGATAAATAAAAATGTTAGCTCAACCTCTCCATTAAAAAAAGGGTGTTCCAAGTCATCCTTTTGGTTCTCTTTTAGGGTTGGTTGGATGTTAGGGTTATATTATGTTATTGTTGTCTCTTGGCAACTTTTCAGGGACACAGGAAACTTGGGTTGCAAGGACAGTTTCTCTTATTTAGTAAGACGAATTCATCTCTCTCCCTTAAAGAGCTACTAGATCCTTCTCTTTCTCTAGGTTTGTATCCAAGACAGAGTTGAAGAAGAGGGCTGACCTCATGCCCTAAGGAATAAAATAATTAAAACACAAAAAACAAGTGTCTCCATTTTATTTTATTTTTTTCTTTTGTTTGTTTTCAATTTCCCCCAAATTGACCATTTGGGGGAAACACTAATAATGACAACAATAATAACAATGTGTATACATACCTTATAGTTATCACCAGCATTTCTTTTATTTGACTCCATTTTAAAGCAGTTTTTAAAGCAAAAATTGATCAATCTAAGATGCAATCATCATGGAAATGGAATTTTTCTCTTTTTCCCTTTGTAAAAAAGAAACATTGGTTATTTCATTCCAACTGTGGTAAAGTTCTGATTCAAGCCATATAACCCCATGAAGTCAGCTGCTGCTTGACTTGTTTTCCTTACTTTAATAATAACAAAGCCTTATTGTCATTCAGTTTACAAAGTACTTTTGAGCCTTATATCAAGCTGGTGAAATAAGCAGGACAAGTGTGTTATTATTCTCAGTGGTATAATTAAAACTTGAACTCAAGTCTTCTGACTCTAAATTCAGTGGTCCCCCCATTTCCCCCCAACACACTATAACATGTGGCTCACTCCACTGTGCAAACCTGTTTCACAGAGCTCATCATGGTCCAAAGAGCCCCAAGAAGGGTAGAAAGGTGGCTGCGGGGAGGGTGCTAGTTAATTTCACCATTCACCTCATTCTTTTTGCTGCCCTAGTCCATGTTACCTTCTAAAATTCAAAGTCCATGGTAGTAACGTGGCCTGTCCAAGGCAGGAAGTCATTCTCTTCCATGTTTTCTTCATACCATAAAAACACCAACGGGTGGGATTTGGTGGAGAGACAATATTCCAAGCATTAGTGGTTAGCAATTTGTTTACCTTATGAGACTGCTTTTGATTTTCGATGTTTGATGTTTCTAAATATAAAGGGATGCTCTCTCTGAAAAACAAATAATACTGACAACGAACTTTGTTGCAGATTGTGGGATTTTCAGACAGTCCCAATGAGATACATAAAGTAGACATTGCTCATTTTTCTTACATGTGATCTTAGGAGAAAATCTTATTTAGCTACTGAGAATCCCGGAAATGTAAAAGTATTTCTTCTCGGGCATCATTTTTCTCTTTCTATTTTGTAAACTAATAAAATGTCATATTATCAAAGCAGTCTGTTGCATTCAGTGTGAAGGAGAGCAGGCATCAGGCAGATATATGGGAATCAGGAATGTGCTGAGAGCTAGCTCACAATCGTTCTCTACAGGGGAGGAAGGATGTAGTCCAGTGTGTCAGGGAATTATCATGCAGAATAGCTGCCCTGATCTAGAGAGTGGATTTGATCCCAGAGAGGGAGGCAGGATCACAATGTGGGTAAGAGCTTACATTTCAGAGTTAGATATACCAGTCTTTAATTCCCAACTCTGTGACTTGCTACCTGGGTGTGCATATGTAGGTTACTTAACTTCTCCAAGTGTCTCTGGAAACACACACACACACACATACACACACACACACGTACACATACACCCATGCATTTTGATTAGGCCATACATTCACACAATTCAAGAATCAAAACAATGTGAAAGGGTAGAAAATCAAAAATCTAATTTTTTCCTACTGTATCTCAGGAAATGTGACCGATTATACCTCCCCTTAAATTGGGGAGGATTGGCGTCTTAGGGTCTTAGGTGGAAGTGTTACAGTGGACTTTGGAGGGGAGGTGTAAAGGAAGATTTAGCTTCCTTCTGGTTCCTGTGAGATGCTTATTCTTGGACTCGGCTGCCATGTGAGGAAACAAGCAATCTGGGTAAAGAGGAGCCATCATGGCCCCTGGCGCCCAGCCCCACCTGAGCTCCTAGCTGACAGGCAGCTCCTAACTGCCAGGTGTTGTCAAAAAATCGAAGGGAAAGTGGCTAGTCCAGCCCCCAGTCAGGCGACTTCTGCTCGTGCTGCATGGGGTGGCAGTAGCCTGTGGTGGCTGACCACCACCCAAATTGCAGACTCATGTGAAAAATAAATGATTGCTGTTGTTTTAACTCCCTAAGTTTGGAGTAGGTTGTTAAACAGCATCAGGTAATTGAAATAGAGTTATGATTTATTTTACTATTTTTTTGTTGATGGAAACCTGGATTGCTTCTAATTGCAAACAGAGCTGCAATGAGTAACTCCCTACATGCTCCATATCATAATATCATATGTGAGTATGTATATATATTTCTAGAATAAAATGCCACTAGTAGAATTTCTGGGCTAAAGGATAAATACCATTTTTAATATTTTTATAGATACTGCCAAATTGCCTTCTATGACAGGTTTTTATTAAACTTATAAAGTAGGGATAAAAATAGAATTTATTTTGTGGGAGCATTGTAAGATTAAATTATATAAACCACGGGATAGTAGAAAACACAGTTCCTGGAATAGTAAACATTTGATAGATGTTATGAGACAAAATGATACCTGATAAACTATGTTTTGGAATCATATTTTTTAAAAAAGGAGTAAATAATTGATGTGAAGACTTTGTTACTTTGATTTTTACTTCATTTAAGGATGCTGAAACTGAAAATATTTTGAGGGGCATTTTAGTATGTGCACTTTGAATCTTTCACATCATCCTTGGCACAAAAATAAGACAGGGATTTTCCAAAAAGCAGATTTTCCTTTTGAAAAAATTCTCTCTAATGAAGTGATCTTATTTTTATCCTGTTTTTAGTTAAATATTATGATATGCAATATCACAGAAGTGCTAGTAAATCCTTTATAATCTAATGAGCATTAGAATAAGGAAATTAAGAGAGTATGCTGTGAAGAAAATTTTTGGATATATAATCAAGGGTAAACCCATAATTGATTTGTGTTATGTATATCTTTTTCTAATTGAAAAGAGAACATCTTCAGTAATGAAAAAGGAGAGGGCTAATTTAAGTCCAGCAGAATCACTACTACAGGTTTTCAACTCTTCTATTTGGTTTTGTTTCACATATTGTAAAAAAAAAATAATTTGCAAGCCTAAGGGGGGAAATTTATATAGGGCTTCACGTTGCACTTAGAGCCCCTGTTTTTTTCAGATTTCTACCAGATTTTTTATTGACATCCATAGAACTTTATTTTTTTCCCTTTGAAATAACATATATACTTTGTATGGCACTTTGTAACTTGCTATACTCTCACATACATTGTATCGTGTGACACTCAGAATACACTGTGAGGTAGGTCTTGTTTTCCATATTTTGTAAGTAGAAAACTAGAGGCTCAAAGAGGTTTTGAGAGAAAAGTGTCACTGGGTCAGTTTTCCTCCATACGACACGTTCCAATGGGCAATTCTTTACAAGCAAATAGACTGGAGACTAAAATCAAGCTGAGTGTAACAAAGCAGACACCCCTCAGCCCTCTTCACTCCACCTCGCCCATTTTACAGTCCACCTGGAGAACGAAACCATAGCAACGGATGGTTTGCACTAACTTCTCCATAGCAACACTCCCATTACTCAACCATGCCTAGCCTCCAGGTAACGGCTCTTCACATAAGACCTCTTCAGTTACTCTGCACTTTTCTTTGTTTCTTTCCCCATTTGTTACTCTTCAAAAATAGCCTCACTCTAGCTCTCTTCATAATTTCAGCCTCCTGATTTTTCACATGAAATCTAGGCTATTTTTCAGTCTCTTGCACATTATTATGCGAAAAAGCTTCAGACTTCCATTTCAATTAAGATGATAGCTCCTAAGCATTTCCCATATACAAGTGTGCTACCCGACCTGTTACTGATCCCAGTCAAGGCTGCATCTTCTCTTTTTCTGTTTCTAGTTCTGTTTTGTTATGCACATGTTTCTTTTAAATTCATATCCTCTCTTTCTCTCTTTTCATTATATAAGTAATCAGTGTAATGAATTAAAACTATAAAACAATATATAATGAGAAAGATGAAAGCATCCTTCTTCCTTTTCCTTATCCTACTCCTCATCAATCATCCATTACCTTACCTAGAGCCAAGCGTGATTAGCAGTTCGATAAGCATCCTCACACTCAATTTCTGTGTATTTACATACACATTCACATGTGTCTATAACTATTTGCTTAGATAAATTGTGAAATAATATATCATTCTGCAACTTTCTATTTTCATTAAAATTTGTGTGTTGACACTGTTTTCAGAGCATTACATACAGATTTCTCATATTTTGTAATGACTCTAACAACTTCTATTTCAGGTAGTATATAAGCTTATAAACAGTAAAGGTTCTGGAAGGGTTTGAAAATCTGTTTGTTCTGAAACTCAAATGTGAGGGACAATAAAAATCATCACTTGGTGGTGAGTAGGGTTAAGAAGCTATTGTTTGATACATACCAGTATATATTTATTAGCTTAGAGATGGTTAAAAATAGAAGCTTCTATGTCTATTCTGTAAGGTGGATATGTTACAGTTTATCTAACCTCTCACCTACTAAGGGATATTTAGACTGTTATAAAATTTCCACAGTGGTTAGCACTGCTTCAATGAGTATCTTAAAATAAATCTTTGCGCTAATGTACAAGTATTTCTGAAACTTTATTTCTACAGGTAATGGTCAGACATTGAAACACATATTTCTTTTTAAATTTCATATTAAATAGTAGAATCTGATCTGTGCATCTATCTATACTATGCTTATAGAAACCCATCAGGATGTCATTTAGGTTTCAACCCAGTTAATACAGATAGCAACAGATACCAGAAAAAGTTTACCAAAAGTCCAGGCTCTTGTTCAACTTGTCCAAAAGACTTTGGGCAAAGAACACAAAACACAAAGGGAAACACACACACACACACACACACACACATACGCAAGCTGAGGAGCAAAGAGAGCAAAGAAGCAGTTCATTGAGGCCAAAGCGAAAGGACACACACAGAGAAGAGCGCAGGCATCCTTGAGAGTGGGGAGAGTGCCACAGGGTTGTTGATCCCCCTTTTATCTTATTTTTAGCCCTTTGAATGGATGGGGGTCTTTTTGATTAGGGGTGGAATATTCACCGAGGGGAGGGTTGAGGTGTGGCCTGGATTGCACCAGGTTGCAACATCTTCTGGTCCTGAAGCCACTGTACATGTGCTCTAAGAGCTGTTTTCCCTTCAATTTTCCCTTATGCGCCCAGCGCCACACTTGGAAGATTGTACAGGGACATCAGCAACTTGTACGTTATTATTGCCCATCCTCCGTGGTTTTCATGGTCAGGGTTTCTTGTTCAGATGCTACAGAGTTTCTGTTTTAGATGCCATGCCTCTGTATGTCATGGTCTCATTGAGTGCAAAACAAGGCTTTGCCTTCTGCCTACTGCCTATGCATGAGGACGCTGTCCTTGTCCCTGTCTTTCCTGCCTCACAACAGTATCAGACCATCATTTCATACATAACAGATTACTTTGGTTTGACCAGCAAAATGCAATACCCTTTTTGTGGTAATCTAGAAAGATCGTAGAGCTACTTTACTTAAAATAAAATGAGATTTAATTAAAATGAGTTAAATGAGACTGTCTGAAGACTTAATGAATCATTTGGATGTATCCAAATATCTACACATTTGACAACATTTAAAGAAACCTTTGGTTAGCTATTATTTTAGTGTTCACCCATAGTTTTGGCACTGTTCATCTGAAACATTTTTGAGAAAAAGGTATTCTGAACCTGTCAACAGGAACGAATGGTAAACGGAAGACAAGTATAGAGACACAAGAGGGAGGAGATACGGGGATATATGTAAATGTATAGCTGATTCACTATGTTATACAGCAGAAACTAACACACCACTGTAAAGCAATTATACTCCAATAAAGATGTTAAAAAAAAAAAGGCAATGTAATTCAAAACAATAAATAAATAATGTATTTTTTTAAAAAAGTATGTATATTCAAACACCAAATAAATCCCTCGACAGTTTCAAACCAATGAAAAGGGAAGCATTCATCTAGTTTTTAAGTAGCGAACTTTCCCCGAGAATGTAGCCTAAATAATATACTAATTTAATTAACGTAAATCTTACAGTCCCTCTTATTCTAACTGGATAAATTCACAAAAGAATCTAATTACTTGCTCAGAAACCCAGGACGTTAATGTTTGAGCATGAAGAGGAATTCTAATTGTCTGATGTTTACAATGCATTCTCTTAGAACTTTTAATTAAAAAATTAAGAAATAGTAACTATGTATCTACTTTAGGCAAAGTCTCATAAACGTAGGCATTGTATGAAAACAACATACCGTCTCAACTTTGTTGGATCAGAAACTTTATTTTGTGAATTCAGTAAAAAGTAGAAAGATTCGAAACGCTTCTTCATGCTGACAAAACCTACAAATCCGTTATCTATAAGCCAGAGAGTAAAAATAGTTTTGGTATGTTCTAGACTCTACTATGTGCTTCATACTGTAACCGAGCAGGACCCTTGAGGCCTTCCCAGAATAGACCTCCATCCATGTCCTCCACCTGCCTTTCGTCTGTAGACAAACTTTAGTCAAAGAATAACTTTAATCAGAGAAGTGAGAAAATGCAGAAAGAAAGGAAAACAGTCCAGCAAGACAAAATAATAATACTTTAGCCATTAAACAAAGTCTAGGACGTTTAGTTCTTCCTTAAGGATTATAGATAATATTCTGAATCATGTCCTTTGAGCTGTTGTGCAGATACTGAAACCCTCACCAGGTGGAAGAAGTTAACTGTATGCTGTCCACAAGCACGGAGACCCCAGTCTGGTTGGGACCAGGAGGCTGATGATGCCGACTCCCGATGACCTCACCACCAACCAATCAGGAGAGTGTCCACGAGCTGATCACGCCCTGCTCCTTGAACACTGTAAGAGTCTTCACTACCCCCTCCAGGGTGGGTCACACAGTCTCGAGGGCATTAGTCTACTGTGGTCCCCTTTGCTGGCAAAGCAATAAAGGCTACTCTTTTCTACTTCACGCAAAACCCTGTCTCCACGTTTCTATTCAGCACCGGTGAACAGAGGCCGAGTTTCAGCAACAATAGTGTATGTGATGGTTAATTTAAATGTCTACTGGGGATGCCAGGCAGCTGGTAAGACATCATTTTTCTTGCTGTATCTGTGATAGTGTCTCTAGAAGAAATTTGAATCAATAGATTCAAAGGTAAAGAAAATCACCCTCACCGCTTCGAGGAGACATCATTCAATCCTTTGAGGGACTGAATAGAACAGAAAGGCAGAGGAAGGGTGAACTTTCTCTCTGCTTGAGCTGGTACTTTTCCTGCCCTTGGACAAATGTGCTCTTGGTCTTCACCTTTCAGATTCAGACCTGGACTTACTTACACCATTGCCCCATCCCCTCCCCCCGATTCTCAGGCCTCTGGATTCAAACCAAATTGCACCATTGGCTTTCCTGGTTCTCCAGCTTGCAGAGGTGCCGATCATAGGATTTCTCAGCTTCCATTACCCCATGGGCCAATTCCTATGATAAATCTTTTCTCTGGAGAATCTTTACTAATACACTATATCACATTTAATTTCTACAACAATTCTACAAGTTAGCCAGGATTAACCTCATTTTTTAGACAAGAAACTGAGCCCCAACAAAATTAAACAGTTTCCTCAAGTTCGCAGAAAAACACAGAAGGCAAAATATTGGAATGTTCTTTAAGGGCATATAACTCAGTCTTGTTCATAGCTGCATCTCCAATAGTTTACATATGGGGTCTTAATAAATATTTGTTGACCATTCTAACCTTTCTTATTTCAAAGTCAGGGCATTGACTGTGAAACTGCATCAATATATTCATTTAAAAAGATAGAATGAACCTTTCCAGCGACTAGAATAGCTACCCATTCACAGTATCAAGATGCCAAAGTAATAATTATAAAATCAATTGATAAATGATGTTGAGGTATATTTTATCTGGGTCAATAGGAAGACAAAGGGATTGTATGTGCTTTGTAGTACATCTCTCAGACAGTAGCAAAATAGTCCTGAAAAAATCTTATTTTTCAAGGTATTTTATATCCATTATTATAAGAATCATTATTTCATGCCAATCATCATAGGTATATTACAATTTCCTTCATATCAATTATACTTTAGTCATGTCTTTGGGGAAATTTACCTCAAATTTTGCTTTATAAAATTTTTCAAATATATTTAAAAGTGAGAAAAATAGACTGGCTTTAATAGTTATCAATATTTTGGCACATTTGTTTTATCTATTTAAGCTTTTTCCCCTAAAATATATTAAAGCAAATCTCAGACTTCATACCATTTTATCAAATGCTTTATTAGATTCGAGACATCCTAAAGATCAGTTGCTTAGAAGAACTGATCAGAATTGATCTTAGAACCGATCAAAAGATCAGTTTCTCCATTTTATTTTTCTGACCCTTTCATCCTCCTCTGTAGGTAAATTCTATAGTTGTCCATAAAGGATGAGCCTTATGCTATGGTAACAAACAACCCCCAAATCTCAGCAGTTCAGAAATTGCTTCTCTTTTAGCAGTCAATAAATTTCCGGCAATGGACAGATTGTGCCATGTAAAAAGAGGAAGTGTAAAAGACGCAAACATATGTAAGTGTGACAGATGAGTACAGTAGAAGTTTTCTGTAGTTAAGTATAGAAAATCCTTGCACAGCCTTTTAACATTGGGATGATTTTGAAAGTACAACAGCCGTTGCATTAGGTAAAGAACAAATGGGGAATAAGAGGAAGAGGATGCCATAGTGAGAGAAGTGGACCAGAAGCAAGATCAAGGCTCACACTTAAGTCCTTGGGGTGAGAAAAGAGAGGCTGCAGTAAGAATGTGAAACATATCTATATACTGCATAGAGAATTAAGCATGTTAATCCTTTCGGTATTTCTATAGATGATTTGGAAACAACTCATTTGTTTCTAAAGTCCCATTTAAACATTCCCCTACACGTATCTGAACTCGGCAAATCCAACAACAGATTGGTTTACTATGTCCCAGTGTATGATTGGTGCACTGGAAACAGCTTTTACGTAAACGATTCCTGGTGAAAGGATGACCGCCTTAGGACTGTGGGTCTAATAGTATCTCCATTTACTGAGTAGAGAGGAAGCGGGGAATTAAAGTGGTGCTGCAGGAGAAATATCAAGTCCATATTTTTTTCTGTCCTTCAGGGATACTTACCAAAAAAGTGGGTGGGATATAAACTATTTCTGTCTTTTCTCTCCATGAAGAAGTAAAAATAAATGGCTATTTGTTTAAGCATTTGCTCGTACTCTTTTATATGGAGAAAAAGGGGATAATAGTGTTAATGTCATAGTGTAATTGTAAGGATTAAATGAGTTAATGTCACATAACTGTTTAGAACAGTGCCTGGCTCATGGTAAGCACTCTATATTGAGCAGTTAGCCTTATTATTATTATAGATGGAAAATACTTTCGATATGCAAAGCAAACACCATAATTCATTCTTTATTTTATAAATATTCATTAATTATTATCTCTCAGGCATTGTGCTATGTAATCAAGTTGCAGAGGTGAATGATAAATTTGTCACCCTTATGTCAAATATGGGGGAGTAGGTTAAAATTTATCTTAAAAATACCAGTATATGGCAAGATCTGTGAAAACAATGATTGTGGCTGGACTGATACTTAAACACAAAAGGGTGAGTGGTGGTTATGTTCAGATCAGTTGCTTAGAATGACTCTGTCTTTTTTTTTTCCCTGACAGTGAAAAAGAGTGGTTTAGACCCTACTTGTCTTGGATTGTTACAGGATTTTTCATTAAAATTGATTTTGCCAATTTTACTCAGGGTTGATTGAAAAGAATGAGGGAAATTATATTAGCGTATACTTGGAAATTTGGTAATTCCCCAAGGCATATTGAGATTAACCTTACTGATAGCTATCCCTTAACTTCACACAATCTTAAGTGTATTTTGTTTTGTTTTTTGGCTTCTCGGAAGCTTTCTGCTGAGAGAGTAGGGAGGCTTTGATTCCCTTTGTTTCTGTTTTAGTCAGAAAGAAGACAGGCCATTACACCCACACCCCAAGTGGTTAAAATGTTGAGGTGACTTGCGCCCATCTGTTTTCAATACCATTTCCCCTTCTTCATTCACCTTGACAGCTAACTCTGAATTCTCTGTTCTTTCTTATAACAGCTTTATTGAGTATAATTGATATACAAACCACTGTGCATATTTAGCATATACAATTTGATGAGTTTAAACATATGCAAATGACAAAGGTGTGAAGGCAATTCAATGAAAAAAAAATACCCCATATACACTCTCACACCCACACACACAAACACATATGCATGCATACATGTGATGAATTACCTTAGAATTAAATTCACAAATGTACATAAGGCATTTAAGCAGTCTCTGCTAGCACACACTGCGTGAAAAGTAGCTTTCATTATTGCACACATTTGGCCTGAAAATAACCACAGTCAACTGAAAAAAGGACAAAGAATCAAAGGAAAGGATATCAGGTTGAGAAAGTTGCCATCTATTTCTATTCTATTGACAGTTTTCATTATGTATAGATGTTGAATTTTGTCACTTTTTTCTTGCATCAATTGATATGGTTATGTGACTTTTCTTTTCTGGACTCTTAATATATTACACTGATTAATTTTTGAATACTATACCAGCCTTGCATTGTTGGGATAAACCTAACTTGTTTGGGAAGTATTATATATTGATGGATTTGATTTGGTACTATTTTATCTGGAATATTTTTAATTGAAGTGTATTTGATATACAATATTACATTAGTTTCAGGTGTACAACAGAGTGATTCAATAATTGTATAGATTGCACTCTACTTAAAGTTATTATAAAATCGTGACTTTCTTCTCTGTGCTGTCCTTGTAACTTATTTATGTTTTACCTAGTAGATTGTACCTCTTCATCTTCTTCCTCTATCTTGCCCTTCTCCCCAACTGTCTCCCCAGGGGTAACCACTAGTTTGTTCTCTATGTTTGTGAGTCTGTTTCTGTTTTGTTGTATTCATTCATTTGTTTTACTTTTTTAGATTCCACATATAAGTGAGATCATACAGTAAAATGGTATTTGTTTTATCTGTATGACTTATTTTGCTTAGCATGATACTTTCTTGATCTATCCTTATTGTCACAAATGGCAAGATTTCATTCATTTTTATGGCTAATATTCCATTGTACATATATAATATCACATCTTCTTTATCCATTCATCTATCCATGGACACTAAGGTGGCTTCCATATCTTGGCTATTGTAAATCATGTTGCAATGAACATAAGGGTGCACATATGTTTTTTGATTAGTGTTTTGTTTTCTTTAGGTATATACCCAGGAGAAAAATGACTGAATCGTAGGGTGGTCCTATATATTTTTAGTTTTGAGGAACCTCCATCCTGTTTTCCATAGTGGCTCTACCAATTTAAAATCCTGCCAACATGTTATATTCAAAGTGCTGAAAGGGAAAATCCTACAACCCGGGATACTCGACACTGCAAGGGTACCATTTAGAATTGAAGAAGAAATAAAGAACTTCTCAGACAAGAAAAAGCTAAAAGAGTTCATCAATACTAAACCTACCCTAACATTTATTCTTTGTCGTCTTATTGATAATAGCCATTCTGACATGTGTGAGGTGATATCTCATTATGGTTTTGATTTGTATTTCCCTGGCTATTAATGATATTGCTCATCTTTCCATGAGCCTGATCCAGCTCAGCAATCTTCTAACCAGCCATCATGATCTGTCTCTTTTGTTGACAATTTTTGAGTCTATATTCTTGAGGGATATTGGTCTACAGTTTTCATGTCTTGTAATATCTTTGTCTAGTTCTGGTATTGGGGTAATGCTGGCCTCATAAAATGAATTGGGAGGTGTTACCACCTGTTCTGTGATTTTCTGCAAGATATTGTTTAAATTTGGCATTATTCATTTATTAAATGTTTATTAGAATTCATCAGGGAAACCATCTGGACCTGGAGTGTTTTCTTGTTGTTGGAAAGTTTTTTAACTAGGAAGTAAATTTCAGTTGACATAAGTCAACTTATTTCTTCTTGAATGAGCTTTGGTAATTTTGTCCATTTTATATATAAATTGCCAAGTTTATGGGCACAGTGGTGTTTATAATATTCCCTTATTAGTACTTTTATATATGAAGGGTCTATAGCGATGTCTCCTCTATCGTTCCTATTATTGATAATTTGTGTCTTTCTTTTTTCCTCACAAATTTTGTTACAGGATAAACAATTTTATGCATTTATTTAAAAAATGAATTATTTTGTGTCATTGATTTTCTGTATTATTTTTCTGTTTTCAATTTCACTGATTTAAATTCTTATATTTATTCCCATACTTTTTCTTGCTTTGGGATTAATTTGCAACTTTTTATCTTGTTCCTTAAGGTGGAAGCTTATGTTATTGATTTGAAATCCTTCTTCTTCTAAAATGTATGCATTTAATGCAATATATTTTCTTCTAAGCCTTGTATTAGCTAAACCCCATACTTTTTTTTTTTTTTTTTTTTTTTTTTTTTTTTTTTTTGCGGTACGCGGGCCTCTCACTGTTGTGCCCTCTCCCGTTGCGGAGCACAGGCTCCGGACGCGCAGGCTCAGCGGCCATGGCTCACGGGCCCAGCCGCTCCGTGGCATGTGGGATCCTCCTGGACCGGGGCACGAACCCGTGTCCCCTGCATCGGCAGGCGGACTCTCAACCACTGCGCCACGAGGGAAGCCCCCCATACATTTTTATATGTTGTATTTTCATTTTCATTCAGTTCAAAATATTTTCTTATTTCCCTTGAGAATTTCTCTTAAACATATGGGATATTTAGAAGTATATATCTAATTTCTAACTACTTGGGAATTTTCCATGTATTTTTTCTTTTTTTCAGTTCTAGTTTAATTATGTCATGGTTAGAAGACACACCTTGAATTTTTATTATTCTTTTATATCAGTTAAGGTTTGTTTTATGGCACAGAAAGTAGTCTGTGTTGGTGAATGTTTCATGTTTCGTTAAATAAAAATATGTAATCACCTATTTTTGAAGGTCAAATGTCAATTAGGTCAAACTGGTTGATAGTCTTCTTCATATCTTGTCCTATATACCCTTGCAGATTTTTCTTGTCTACATTTTCTATTCATTACTGAGAGTGGAATGCTGAAATGCTCTAGTGTAACTGTGTTTTTGCCTATTTTCCCTTTTTTCTCTCTTAATTTATGCTTCATGTTATTTTGAAACTTTTTGTGTGTGTGTGTATATCTACCCATTTATGATTGTTGTTTCTTCTCGGTGAATCGATCTGGGAACATGATACTTCTCTCAGAGATCCAGATTCCACCTTACAGGTCTGCCTGTGTCCCTTTTGGGCAAACCAGTGAAAGAAATGAGAGAGAGAAAAAAAAAAATGACAGCGATGCCTTCCACAGTCTGCAGTCACAAAATCCTCTTTTTCTAGATTTCCTCTCAGGGTTCTGATGCCTGTTCCACCGCCACCACCACCACTGGATCACTCCATGAATGAGATTGCCTTTGGGGCAGTGCAAAAAGAAAAAAAAAAAGTGGGACTTCCTCCTCACACACTCTAGCTCACAGGGACCTCCTGTCCTGATCCTCTGGCCAGAAAGACAAGGTTTCTCTCAGGATTTTGGTGCTCATGGCCCACTGCACAGTCTTGCAATGGGACTCTCTGTGGCTGAAAGCCAAGACAAAAGAGGAAAAGAGCCCAGAAATTTAGCCCCATTATAGATTGTTCTTCTGCATGTACCCCCTTCCGCAATCTGCCTATTATTGTTAATTTTTCAGAGTCCTCATTTCGTTGCTTTTAGCATTTTGTCCAGGGGTTTTAGTTGTAATCATTGGGAGGGACAGGCCTTGGTAGATTTATTACCTCTTGACCAGCACTGGAATTCAAATAACCTTGCTTCATGATGGTAAATGAGGATTCAGACACATATTAGTATAGATAATTCTAAAGCCCCTTTCTCAATCACTGTATTCCACATCTTACGTATAAAGCATAATTTTTACTTTTATAAATTTTATGCAAAATCAAAAGACTTGTGACCTATTTTTTCTGTTGTGTTAACCTGGAGATAGTGGAAAGAGAACAAGAGCTAGAGCAAAAGAAAAGTCAATAAATAGAAAAAGAAAGAGAGAAAGGGCAATAAAATAGAAGGATAGGTAGATGTGAGTTGGCTTGCATCATTAAAAATATGTACTTTTCATATGTCTCAATTAGGGTTCAGGCAGGAAACAGATGTTATGCTACGAGAGTAACTAAAAAGAGTTTAATGAAGGCACTGTTTCCAAAGGGGTGGGCAGGGTAAGGAAAGTAACGAGGGATGCTGAAACACAAAGGGACTCGCAGCAGCTGAGATCCGTTCCCATCCCTGTGCTTGAAGCGGCAGGAGGAGCAGTTATTAGAACGCGCAGTAAGACACACTGTGTAGCGAGTTTTCAGAGTTTTATTGGAATGGGTAACCATAGTTAGGGAAATGCAGTCACTGCTCTGTACTTGTCGGGGAGGAATTAGGCAGCAAATACTCTGTCCTGTGTCTCCTCCTGCCCTCTTCTCTCCTGCTGGTGCTTCTTGTTGTGTGAACTCAAACAGACGCCAGACTCCAGAGAGCCTGGATGAGGCAGCTCATAGATACCAGCTTTCAGAGTAGGTTGGAGAAAAGCGGAAAGTGGTTATAGAGAACAAATGGGGAATATCTACTCCTTCTGTACATAATTTTTCATTCTTATCTAACAAAGGGAAAACTCGTTTGTCTCATTACAAAATAACATCACTGTGGTCTTTTTTTTTTTTTTTTTTTTTTTTTTTTTTTGGGGTACGCGGGCCTTTCACTGTTGTGGCCTCTCCCGCTGCGGAGCACAGGCTCCGGACGCGCAGGCCCAGCGGCCACGGCTCACGGGTCCAGCCGCTCCGCGGCACGTGGGATCTTCCCGGACCGGGGCACGAGCCCGTGTCCCCTGCATCGGCAGGCGGACTCTCAACCACTGCGCCACCAGGGAAGCCCCACTATAGTCTTAATATGACCTTTTACTTAAATTAAAATATTAGGACCAACTGTGCCATTCAGATATAATAGAAGAAAAAAGAGGGAACATAATCAATTTACATGAAACATAGCTACTATAGTCCCCTCTTATATAGTTGACCTCAAAGCTAAGTTGATAAATAGCTTTTTTCTTCCATGACCCATTCTGTATTTCTCTTACCCTCCACCGGCATGTTGACTGGTTGTATCTTTAATCTGGTGGGATGAAGGAAACTTTATTCCCAGAGGATACAAGTCCGCAGTAGTCCTATATTTATTGGTTGCTGCAGTTCTCCATTTTCCACTGAGCATGGAAGTTTACAAGGTGACCTAGTGAATCCTTTGGACTTCAGAAATAGCTACTGTGCAATTTCCCTTCGACAATAAGGATAAGTCACCATTTCTAGTAAAGTGGCATTATTTTCTGCCAATTGTTTTAGCACCATGAGGAGCCCTAAGTAACCAAAGTATATTGTGATTGGCAGAATCATATCACTCCAAAGATGTCTGTGTCCTAATCCCTGGAATCTGTGAATATGTTACCTTACGTAGTGAAGGGGAATTCAGGTTGCAGATTAAGACGGTGAATAAACTGACTCTAAAATAGGAAGATTATCCTGGATTATCTATGTGAGCTCAGTGTAATCACAAGTGTCCTTAAACGTGGAAGAGGGAGGTGGAAAAAGGGAGATAGAGGGAGATGTGACTACAGAAGAATGCCTAGAGAGAAGTCACATTGCTGGCCTTGAAGATGGAGGAAGGAAACCATGAGTGAAGGGATATGTGTAGCCTCCAGAAATGGTAAAAGGACAGGAATTCTGTCCTTGTAGAGCCTCTACAAAGGAATGCTGCTCTGCTGGCATCTTGATTTTAGTACCACGAGATCCATGTTGCACTTCTACAGAACTGCAAGATGATTAATTTGTGTTAAGACACTAAATTTGTGATGGTTTGTCACAACAACAATAGAAATAATTTTCTACATACACTGTCAGTTCCAATCTAATGGGCCTATGATTCTGCTTCTTGGTGGAAGCATTTCTCTCTTGAGAAATAAGTACTCCAAATCCACTGAGCCCAAGGCTGAGAGGAAAAGAATAGAGAATTCCTTCAGTGGGAAGGGACATTCTGACCTCCATTCCTTGATTCCTAAACCCATGCATTCTGGCTTTGGGGGAATAATGTCATATGTTGGTTGCTGACTTAAGTCATTTTCCATATTCTATTGGACCATGTCTCAACTTCTCAGTGTTGTCCCCGGATGACAAATAACTGAGACTTCAATAGACCATTCCATCATTCTATCCATCCAGCTGCTTCTGGTGTTGGTATACATATAAAACCAGTGAATACTCCAGTCATAAGCCCATTGCATACCTTCTTCACTGTAAAATAAATTTTTTGGTTAGAGACAATATTAGTGTAGTATATCAAGGAATTATGTAAATCTGAAAATGATGTTGCTCTCAGAAATTTTGTAGGCCGAGGAGGTAAGTATAAATATGAAATATGTATTTCTTCCCATGAAGACAAATTGAGACCCTCTCCATTGTGGAAGGCATTCAGTGTAATCAGAGTGTCTGGTGGGTTTGACTTGGAATGATGCCATAATGGGAACCTAGCCGTGTCCTTTGCATTTGGAAGTTTTGGCACTTGCGACGTTTAAACTAGGCTGTTAAATACATGAAGAACTTTTATCCCTGCCTGTGCCTACTGATTATCCACTGAATTATATGCAGATGTTGGTACTGAGTAATATCTTATTATCTATGATTTGTATTAATTTGATTTGACAATCAACTCTTTGTGCTATCACACTCATCTTCAAATATTCTTCTATATAAGTCCTTGACCAATGGGTTAGGGACTCTGAATGAGTGTAGATTCCTGCCTCAGGCCATAGTTTCCATGTTGCAAAATAAACAACCAAATAGCCTATGTGGAATTCATCCAACTAGGATCATACTATTTTATCGCTGTATTCCATGACCACCCTAACTGGGAAGGTAATGCAGCAACTCTTGACTTCCAACTGGTTCCATGTTACCTTGCAGACCCATCTATATAACTGGCCTGCATCTTTTCTCCTCTGTTCCAGGAAACTCCCCAGGTGGCCATAACTAATCGTGAAGTTTAATTTTGCATTCTGGAGCAGCTGGGGCCAGATGCCGTACAATGGGATGCCATGAATCCCTACTACTGTATCTGAACTTACATTGTTGTCTGCTAAATCTAGAATTTCCCACTAATTTAATCAAGAAGCGTCTTAGGCTTGCTAGTCTGGTCATTTATTTTCTCCTTAGGGACACCACGATCAAGTAGCTGTTGTCACAGAACCTTGCATTCAAACTGCCCTAATTACTACTCTTTCAACCCCTATGTGGCCTCAGTCACCCCCTTTGATTCTGGTGGTGACTGTTGCTATCTTGCACCTACACTCTGGGATCCTATTATTTTTGTTCATAACAGGGAAATCTTTATCACTGTGCACCCATCCCCCCTCACCTCTAGCTTGCAAAGTTTTGAAGAATGCTGGTGGGTCCTCAATAATAATTTATGTCTTAGTGAGGTGAGTGTCCTATGGGCCCTCCTAGAAGATGTGGTTAAGAAATGGTTGATTAGATTGTACATAATGACTCCACTTCACTCCCTGGACCCTAGAACTTCCTTCTCAGTATGCCAGGGAGTTCTGGCATCTCAATGAAATGTAGGTACTCTTGAGTACAGGTTTCAGTTAACCAACCCGTCAGATTGTTGACCCAAGTCTAAGGTGCTTGAGCCAACACATTAAATTCTGAATCTTAGGTAAAGGTACTCAAATACATTTGGGCCAGTATATTTTTTTCTCCTAGTTTTAATATGTTGAGAATATGTTGAGATACACATTCTCTGAATTTCTATACTTACAAGTTGACAATATCCTACCAATTTGGGCTATAAGCTGTATCTTCAAAGAACACATCTTTTCTATCTTCTGGGATATTCTGTGTTCTAATTCTATTTATGGACCCAAAGGCAAGGAGGTAGTAAGGGAGGCTCCTGAGGAGATTTTGTATGACTTTATGGGACAAATTCTCCAAGTGAAATCAATGTATGATTTTCTTTTAGATGGAGAAAGAGGGACTTCTTTCACTAGCAAGGATGTTTTTTGAGCTTAAGGGGCATTGAAAATTGAGGTTGTCTTTTTATTAATACCTGAACTTGATTCTCATTCATAAGTGATTTGCTGTTACAGGCAATATTATATTCCTTTAAAGCTGATCTATTTTTTCTGATTTTCCACTTGTACCTATAATTTTGAATTCATGACTTTCAATAAAAACTTTTTTATGTGTGTATTTTCTTAAGGGCAATCAGAGCAGCCATCTCACCCTGCAATCTTGTAATCACCATTGTCACCATGGCAACCTTATACCAGCCCCTTAATCTTCCAATGCCTTGCCTCACCTTGCTCTCCATCCCTACCATTACTAGTGACACTTGGAGCAATGTTGATGCCAGTGCATGCCACAGTTTACCAGTGTCTTATTTCCCCCAGCAAACGTGATCATTGACGTGTGTAACCAAATCCCAGAATTCCTTTGTGATGGCTGTTTCCTCAGGCCACTTCTGGGAAAAATTGTTGGATTATCTCATCAGGAAGGAAATGACACTCTCAAAAAGGTAAAGAAAATTTTAAAAGAGGGCAATTTAAAAGGTGTGGGAAGGATAAGGGACTGCAAAGCAACCAGGATCTAGCAACAACTGGTAGCCTTTGGCAAACCTTACTTGGAAGGGCTTGGAAGAACAAGCTGTTGTTACAACTGAATGCCATGGGAGGGTAGCAGCTAGGCAAGAGCCACCGTCTTAGGTGGAGGAGCACAATTGCTGTACCAAAGCCTGTCAATAGGGAGCTGAGGGAACACATTCTCTGACTTCTTTCCTCTGATCTACTGCTGGAGCATCCCCCCACAGGACCTACCAGAAGCCAGAGAATGAGAAAACCCAGAGGGTATAGCACACTCTGGCCAGACCTCAAGCCAGAGAGAAGTTCCAGGGGATGGAGAACGGATGTTGAGAGCAACCAGGGAATATGCAGTATGCCCTTGAGTGTAAGACCCATTCTTGTTTCAGAGATATTAAAATGGGAAAACGTGCCTTCAATGTGCTTTTCAAACTTAATGAAATACAGTAATACAGAACTAGATAAGAATATGAAAATGATTTAGGAAGGTAAAAGATATAGAGCAGGCCCTTGAGGAATTTATTTTAATGGTACATTAAGTGTTAGACTTTCTGACAGTAGCAGGGAAAAAAAACATGAATAATAAACATTTAATTGTTTGATAAAACGGAACAAACAATTAATCTAGATTTTTTTCCTTAGGCCAATTTCAAGAAGAATACATCCCATAAATCTTTATTTTAAGGTATAATGATTCTAGTCCCAATATAAAGGAAATCCTTCAAAACAGGAGTTTGGGCATGGAAGCATTTTAGGTAGAAAAAGAATGCTTCTAAGCAAGGCCTAGGAGACAACTCTTGAATGTGATTTCTTCATAATTTTATGTATTAGAGGAGATTGTTATTTGGCTTCATTTCAAGTGTAACTCAAGGCAAAATTGAGAACCACCTGTAGTTTATCCCTTTATCCTCGGCTTTTCTTAATTTTACAATTTTCCCCTCCATATGGCACTTATCTCAAACTGCAAATATGAAAAACAAAACAAAACAAAAGCTTATTTTTGCATCAGGTATTTTGTAAAGTCCTGAATAAAATTAATACCAAAAAGTTATATTAGTGGATGTTAAGTAATTTCCACATACTTATTAAATTCAAATTAGTAAAATGATTATAAGAATTTGTTTTAATGAAAATTAAATAATGGGGAGAGAGGGTATTTCAACAGAAGCTTGGTGAATTGCAAAACCCAGACCTGCTGAGAGACTACTTAAGACATTGACTTATAAAATTCATAAATTGTTAGAAGTGAGAGAAAATATAATTTGGAGAGTTGTGGTATTCATCCTGTACCATTGAGTATTGAACAGGTAAGAAGTTTCCCTCCTGGGAACAGATAGCATTTTCTTTAGAGAGAAACACAAAGGCAGTACCTTGGGAAGAGTGTCAGAATCAAATAAGAATTTCAATCTACAATGCCTTTCATCTAAAGAACTCAGCCACTCACTTCCCTGGTGGCCCAGTGGTTAAGAATCTGTCTGCCAATGCAGGGGACATGGGTTCGAGCCCTGGTCCGGGAAGATCCCACATGCTGTGGAGCAACTAAGCCCGTGCGCCACAACTACTGGGCCTGCGCTCTAGAGCCCGCGAGCAAGTTCAGGGACTGCCATCTCAGTAGAGTGGTGCAAATAATAAACCTTTGCCTTCTGCTGCCCTTGAGCTGCCTTGTAAGCTCCCAAGGAGCTCACCTTCCCCTCCACTGACTCCTAAGAAAGGAGGCAGACCTGAAGTGGTCTGCTGACCAAAGATCAAAACAGATTTAAAATTTTAAATGCTTCCTATCTGTGACACTGATTTGTCCTAAGGAAATTTTCTGCCACAGCGTTTGAAAAATCAAAAGAAAAAAAAAAATCTTTCCCTTGTCAATGAAAACAAAAAATGTAAATGTTTCTAATGACTCCAGGATTTTTCACTTGTAATGTTTGGGTACTTTAGCATATCTCATTGAATGCTATTCTATTCGTTCAGATGTCTGAATTTGGTAAAGTTACCACAATTAAATTCCAGGTTACTTTGACTCTAAGTCCCAGTTTTCTCTTTGCTAGCTGGCACCTGCCCCTCCCTTCCCCCAGGATATTTCTTTTCTCTTTAGATCTATATGCAGTGTTTATTGTCTTGTCTTGACCTTCAGTTTGATTGTTTGCTCCTTTGAAATTGTGAGGTGGGGGGGGGGACTCAGATATGATCTCTCTTCAATCCTATAAAGAAACTAACAAAGGGAGGTTTCTTCCTCATTGCTGCCTCTTCTTTTCATTATTAGCTCAACATAGAGAGAACATTGGTGTCATTCCCTTTTTTCTCCTTTCTCACAAACTCACCTAGCCTCTCATTTTTATTATTTTTTTCCCCTCCTTGTCAAAGATGCTGTGTAGGCCTCTTCTTCTAAGAATTAAAAGCTGCGACCACTTCCACCCACCACCACTGATAGATTCAGTGTGTGCCCTTTGTATTCTACGTTGCAAGTATATTTTAAATTTAAACTGACTGCTTATTTTATTTGTTGTATTCATTGCTGGTGACATAGTATCTCTGGCCCTTCATCCTATCATGTGTTAAGTGGAGACGATAATGCCAGCCAGTGCTGTATTTTTTTTTGTTTTGTTTTAGGTTCTACTTATGTTTCTCTGAGTGTCTCTAAGATTCTCCTCTTTCATCTTTTTTTTTTTTTTTTTTTGGCGGTACGCGGGCCTCTCACTGTCGTGGCCTCTCCCGCTGCGGAGCACAGGCTCCGGACGCGCAGGCTCAGCGGCCACGGCTCACGGGCCCAGACTCTCTGCGGCACGTGGGATCCTCCCGGACCGGGGCACGAACCCGTGTTCCCTGCATCGGCAGGCGGACTCTCAACCACTGCGCCACCAGGGAAGCCCTCTCCTCTTTCTTCTGAGGAGTAATATAATCCTGATCATCATTCATGGAAAGGCCCCAAAAGAGCAATCCTCATTGCCACATGGGTAGCTGTGCTGGATTACCATTTAAGAAAGAGAATCCTTTTAACGTTCCCTGGTTCCCTGATCAGCTTCCTATGGCTCTAGTTTTTCTTAAGGAAGACCCTTTAACATTTCCTATGAGGATGATTTAGTGGTGATAAATTCAAGTTGCTGGGGAACTATATCTCTCCTCAGGTCAGACTGCTTGCTGCTACAAAATCAATACCTGAGAGGCAGTTGTTGGTAGAAAGGAAAATTGCTTTCAGTCAGAATGCCAGCAATCTGGGGAGTAGTGGACTCAGTTGTCCCGCACCCAGAACCTTTCCCAAGCTTCTCCTCAGCTATGAAAGTTTTTATAGCAAAAAAGGGGAGTAATCTCAGTGAATCATTGAGAGGGGGGTCACTATCTCAGATCACTGCATGCAGGCCTGTTGACTTCTAGTGATCTTTCTTTAGATGCTGTCTTGTTCACACAGTTTGTTCACACAGTTTGTTCCTGAGATTACTGAAGGGGTAGCTGGGGAAGGGATCTGGTCATCTGTTCATTACTCATTCTTCATTTCTATTGCAGAAAAACCCACACGAATTTTTTGGCCAACACAATACTTCTTTGATCTATGGAAAGAACCAACACGTTAGGCAAGGTATTGTGTGATCAAAAGATTTGAAAGGTGTGCTTGGGCCAGAGATGAACAGAGCATGGGGGTGGCTGGTTTAAAAGTTAGTTACAATGTAGCTTTGCTAAATTGACAAGAAAAGGAGTTTCCTGCTGAGGGCAGTTTCCTGCAAGGAGCTGCTTACACTCCAACTCGGAATGATAAACTTGCTGTCTAGAGTAACCTTGGTTATAAGTTGTTTCCTTCAGCACTTTAAATAAATCATCTACTCCCTTCTGTCCTGCAAAGTTTCTGCTGGAAAATCAGCTGATGGCCTCATGGGGTTTCTCTTGTATGTGACTCTTTGCTTTCCTCTTGCCACCTAAAGAATTATCTCTTTATTTTTAATTTTTACCATTTTAATTGTGATATGTCTTGCTGTGGGCCTCTTTGGGTTCATCTTGTTTGGGACTCTCTTACATTCCTGGACCCAGATATCTGTTTCCATCCCCGGTTAAGGAAGTTTATAGTCATAATTTCATCAAATAAGTTTTCTGCCCCTTTCTCTTTCTTTGCTTTTTCTGGGACCCCTGTAATGTGAATGTTAGCATGCTCGATGTTGTTCTAGAGGTCCCTTAAAGTATCCTCATTTAAGTTGTTTTTTTTTTTTTTCTGTTTGCTGTTCTGCCTGGGTGATTTCCATTATTCTATCTTCCAGGTTGCTTATGCATTCTTCTGTGTCACCTAATCTGCTGTTAATTCCTTCTAGTGAATCTTTCAGTTATTGTATATTTCAGCTCTCATCAGCTCTCTTTTATATTTTCTAGCTCTTTTTTTGAAGTTCTCACTGTGTTCCTCTATTCTTTTCCGGAGTTTAGTAATTGTTCTTTTTACTACTGCTTTGAATTCCTTATCAGGTAAATTATTTATCTCCATTTCATTAAGGTTTCTTTCTGGGGCTTTATCTTGTTCTTTCATTTGAAACATACTCTTTTGTTTTCTCTTTTTGTTTGACCTTCTTTGTTTGTCTCTATGAAATTAGGTGAAACGGTGACCTACCCTGGTCTTGAAGCCACGTCCTTATGTGGGAGCAGACCTTTGCAGTCTGTGTGCCCAGCGTCTTTGGCGGCAGAGCTGGTCCTGAAGTGAGCGCAGGCAGCCTCTGTCTTGGTGGTAGGTGGGGCTGGAGTCTGATTGACTGTAGCCAGAGCCAGGTGTGAGCTGGGGCTTCTCCCAGGCTCAGGGGTGGTCACCACCCTATCAGGGGGGCTGGACTGGGGTCTGAGGGGCTTGGGCAGGAGCCCTGAGGGAGTTGGGCTTTTCCCTGGAGTAATGGCACTCTCTGCTTCGGTTCGGGGCATGGCCAGGGTCTGAGGTCTTGGAACTGCACTTCTGAGCTGGCTCCCCTTTGCTCTGGTGCACGCACGCACGATGGCGATGGCAGTCCCTGCCTTGGTTATACATGGGGTCAGGGCCCGAGGAATCAGAGCTGCACTTCTGAGCTGGCTGCATTCTGTCTCGGTGGAGTTGCTGCCTTAGCAGGGAGCAGTGACAGAGTCAGAGGGGTGGAAGCAGGAGCCCAGTGGGGGCTGGTGGGTGTGCTTGGGCAGTTTCCAATCTGCTGCCTCTACTCTGGGACTGGGAGCTAGTGAGCCTGTGCATGTACTCTTCAAGAGCGGAGTCTTCTTACAGCCCTCCGGTGAGCTCCGCTGGTTTTAAAGCCAGTTAAGGGAGCTCTTCTTCCTGGTTCCAGACCCAATGGTTGGGGTGCCTGCTATGGTGCTCAAACCCCTCACTCTTTTGGAAGGATCCTGGAGCCTGTGATATCTCCTTCCTCTTCTGGGTTACCGGCTAGGGGCGTGGGTCCAATCAAGATCACTTCTCTTCCCCTCCTGCAAGACTTCATTCAGTTCTTTCTTTACTGTCTTGATTATAGGAGTCGTTTTGCTAGTCTTCAGGTTGTTCTCAGTGAGAGTTGTTCTATATGTAGTCGTAGCTTTGATGTATTTGTGCAGGGAGGTGAGCTCAGTTTCTTTCCCCTCTGTCATCTTGATCCCACCCTCCTAGATTTCTTAATCGATGGCACCCAAATTGGCCTTCATGATGTTTTTCTGTAAGGATAAGGTAAGTTTCTGGTACAGTAGCAATCCCTATTCTCAGGTATTTACCAATCACCCGCCATATACAAGAAACAATACTGAACACCAAGGGAAAAAATTAAACTGTAGGAGAGCCTGTATTTATATCTCTATCTACATCTATATCTATATCTATTTGTCTATGTATCTATTATGAGTTAGAAAAAAGGCATCAGTTGACAAATGAATGTTAAAGGCAGTGAGAGGAGGTGTTAAGTATTCCAGGATCTCTTTAAAGAAAGGAAAGATGTTAACTAAAATGTTTAATTTAGGTAAGATTTAGAAAAGTGAAATACCATGGAGGGAAATATGGGTTTGTTTTTGGTTCTAAATTCCCAATTACCTGTACATAAATAACAAACAGAGAGTATGAGCTTAGAAGTTTGTCTATTTAAGAATGTTCTTGAGTTACAGGGAGTATACTTGGAATGGTGGGTCCTGTCAGTAAATAATCTTATATTCAGTGTTCATTTGACTATGCCCACTCTGGGTCCAACAGAACAATTGGCTGTCATTTTTGTGGCTACTCAGATGTAGTGATTTGGAGGGAAAAATGGCTCAATATTACTCAATCATGACATCATAGTAAGATAAAGTTATAAGAAACAATAGAGTCCACCTGAACACACCCTTTTATAGTATTGATGAAGCAGAGTCAGGGAGGTAAAATGACTTGCTCAAAGTCATTTAACTAGTAGTGGAATTAAAACCAAAATTTTCCAGATTTTTTTGACTTTGAGATTGAGGAAGAGGTAGAAACAAAGCACTATTTTTTGGATATGCTGAGTTTGAGGTGCTTGTGAGATTTACAGATGATGTCTTGAAATGCTTTGTTAATTATGTCTGAATTTCAAGGCTATGCTTAGTTCAAGGGATACGGATTTCAGAACTATTAGAATATAAATGAGTGTGAAGACTGTCCCTTAAAAAGGGCACTTAGGTATCTTAAATTTCACTCAAAAGAGGAAATTCTCACAAATGTGAGTTGGGCCTTGACCATCAACATTACATTATCTTCTTCAAGCTCCTATTCACCCAGTTTCTGCCCCAACATCATAGTAATATACATCCCACAAAGCAGCTCACAACATTCATACATCCATTCAGCCAAAAATGTTTATTGCCAGACCCTATTTTAGGTGTTATGGATAATACAGTGAACAAAGTAGATAAGGGCCTTGGTTTCAGGCAGTGGTGTTATAGTGGAGAGGATAAAAAATTCTCAAATTTACAAATAATTTGATGAAGCAAATATATAGTGGAAGTATTCTGAAAAAAATAAAAGGCAGTAGTGTGACAAAGAGTGATGTGTCTACACCAGGTAGCCAGGGAAGGACTCACTGAAAGGTAACATGGAGCTGAAACCTGAATGACCTTTTGGAAGAAAAGCGTCCCAAACAGGGAGAATAACAAGTGAAAAAAACCCAAATTGTCAAACATAAAGCATTCAAAAGAGAGAAAATAAACCAGCATGGAGGAGCCCAGTGAGCAAGGGGGAGGATGGCATGAGATGAAGTCTCATCATGGGAGGGATAGACAGGGAGCTGATCACATAGGGCCCCACATGAGGGCTCCCATGGTGAGGGACATGGATTGTACTTCACATGCAATGGAAAACCATGAAGGAGCTTAAAGCAAGACAGTGATGTGATCTCATTTATATTTTAAAAAGATGACTTTGGCTCCTAAGTTGAAAGCAAACTGTAGAGGCAGGAGTAGAAGCACAAAGACCAATTAGGAGAGAGAGGAGTGGTCCCCAGGTCACATGGTGATGCTTGGGCTACAGTTGTCACAGAAGACATGCACAGGAGCGTATGGAATCTAGGTATGTTTTGGTAGAAGAATTGATTCAATTTCATATATGGGAGTGAGGTAGAGTAAGGAGTAATGAACGGGACGGATTGAGGATTATACCTAGGTTTTGTTTTTAGAAAAGTTTGGGTAGTGGTGCCATTTATGCAGGTGCGAAAGCTTGGGAAGAAATTAGCTTAGAGGAAGAAATCAAGAGATCTTTTGGGGCACATTAAGTGTGAGATATCTGTTATGTATTCATGTAGAGATGTCAAGTAGGAAATTATGAGTATATGAGTCTGGAGCTGGGTGGAAAGACTGATGCAGAGATATTAGACGCTATGTGACTGGATGAGTTGTCCTAGTGAGAGAAAGTAGATGCAGGGGGGAGAAGGGCCTAGGACCAAGCCACGGAGGGAGAATGAGAGCTGACCAACATTTCGAGGCTAAAGAAGGAAACAGAAAAGGATGCTAAGGAGACATAGTAAGGGCAGAGAAAACAAATTATTAATAAGGGGCCACAAAAACAGAGCTTCTGATATTTTTCTTTAAGGGGTACTTAACCAAAATATTTTTGTTTTGGTACGGGCTCCTGGCATTTTGATCTCAAGTGTCTGGTATATATCATTTTAAATTTAACCAATAAACACTTTCACTCTATTATGGGATGAATTGTATATCCCCAAAATTTATATGTTGAGGTTCTAACCCCTGGTACCTCAGAATGTGACTGTATTTGGAAATAGGGTCTTTATAGAGATACTTAGGTTACAATTAGGTCATTAGGGGGGGCACTGATTCAATATGATTGTTGTCCATATAACACAAGGAAACTCTGACACAGACATGTGTACACAGAACAGGAGGACCATGTGAGGACACAGTTAGAAGGTCGCCATCTGAAAGCCAAGGAGCAAGGACTCTGAAGAAACTTATTCTGTTGACATCTTGATCTTGGACTTCTAGCTTCCAGAACTTGGTGGAAAAAAACTTCTACTGTTTCATTCAGTCTATGATATTTTGTTTTGGGAGCCCTAGCAAATCAATGCATAGCCCTTGTCTTTATTTTTCTGCAGTATCTGAAATTGTCAACTGCCTGTTTAAAAAATTGTCACTTTTATTAGTTCAGGTATAAATTTAGCTAGAGTTAAAGAGTCCCCATATAATAGACATATGTTAGAAATTTACTTTTCTTCCACTTAAGAGTGTGCATGTAAGTTCAGAGCTGGTATTAGGGGCCCAAGTTCTTTCTAATGGTTTGCTCTGCCATCCTTGGCACCACCATCCTCATGATCCCAAATAGTTTATCTCCGTGTCTACATTTCAAGAGGAAGAAAGGGCACAACCTGCCCTTTAAGGAAGTGACCTGAAAACTATACACATCACTTGCTTTTACACACATAGGTCAGGGATTAGTCACACAGCCATGCCTGCCTTTAAGGGAAGCTGGGTAGCAGCACAAACTAAAAAGTGGAGATTCTACTGTTGGAGAGAAGAAGGAATTCTTTTCAAAATCAGCTTTATACACTAAAATGTGAACTTAATCACTTTGATTTTATCTTATAATATTACTTCTAAATATTATAAAACTAAAGAAAGTTTATTTTCTCAAATTGTTTGTGGCTTAGAGAACCACATCCTATCATTGTCCTCTTCTATCTACCCAGTCATGATATAGTAGAAAGCAAA
Organism: Physeter macrocephalus; assembly: GCF_002837175.3. Classification (NCBI taxonomy): domain Eukaryota; kingdom Metazoa; phylum Chordata; class Mammalia; order Artiodactyla; family Physeteridae; genus Physeter; species Physeter macrocephalus. The sequence continues at coordinate 86,487,725 of NC_041223.1, forward strand.
GTGAGCCTTTCTCCCTATTTCCTGATTTTCTTACTTATAGAATTAGATTTGATTAGATTATCTCTAAGATTCCTTCAGCTAAAATTTCTAGAAATCTACGCTATGAAACACACATAATCTCCATAAGTAGTCGAGAGATGAGGTATGCCAATGTAATTTTCATGTGTCAGAGTTATGGTGAATTATTTCTTGTCAAATAACCAGTCACACAGTTCCTAGACAACTCTTTTAAAAACAAAAAAAGACTTCCAGAAGAAACTATTCAAAATATTGCAGCTTTTCCGGTCTTTTCGTATATATTAACCACGAGGGGGCAGTAGTAGAGAAATTTTCCTTTTATTTTCTCAGGCTACAAAAACCCACAAAAACAAACCACCGTGTTTAGAGAAATGTCGCCAAGTAGGTAATGTTATTTTCTCCTTTGGTTTCACATGTATGTTCTCAACCTGACAGGGCAAGAGGAGCAACATCTTTTGCCTGTGTGTATCTAAAAAAAAGAGGAAAATACTTTTAAACTTTGATAACTTTTCAAGAGAGCAAAAGTTAGAAAATCTCAATACCACAAATATACACAAAATGTATAAGCGTATGTTCATGCAGTCATAGATGACCTAAACTCAGAAATTCAAATTCCTCATACGTGTTTAATCAGCAGTAGTTTAACAGCTTAGAGCTTCTCTGTCTGTTTCCAAATTTAGTAATTTTATCATCAGCAATACTTTCAATTAGTACTTAAACTGTACTGGAAGAGTGATTTCCATAGTATAGACATACTGTTTATTACTGAGGGTAATGTATATTTCAAAGAGTAAAGAGGCAAACTATTTACGCTTTCAAAGTTTTTATAGCTGTATTCTAGTTGAGTCCAAGGAATAAAAAAATAAACAACCATATCCTTTTCTCTTAACAAGGACAACACAGAGTCTTTTGAAAATGTGAACAGCAGTCCCTGGGAATGATATAATCAAAAAGCTAAAACTCAGATATAAATCAGCTCTGAGATTTATCTTAAAGTTTATATGATATAAATATAATAATAATCAAAGCACATTGATATCTTAAGAATCACGTGTGATCTAAGTTTGGGAACTCTATTTCATTGGAATCACACTTGAATAATAATGAGCAAAGATGCACTTAATCACCAAAGCTCGTTTCTTCCCCTACTAGAGGCCTGTGCTCTGCCCATGTCAAAGGCCTGTCTCTCAGCCGCTCCATTTCCCCATAGGACGAATTAAGTCCTGGATGTATGATTACCCCATAAATCTTAACGTGGGCAAATATTCTTTCTTTGGTTCTGGCCTGGGAACATTCACCTTTGGGCCGCAGGTGCTCCCCTGCTGTCCCTGTTACCTGTCGGGCTGCCAGGAGCTCTGTTTGCCCTGCACGTGCCTCAGGACTTGCTCTGCTGGTGGGGCCCACCTGGACGCTATGGTGGCCGCTGTCCTGTGGGACCACAGACAGACAGGGAGGCTCCTGTTCCTGCTGCCTCCACCTCAGCGGACACAGGGCTCCTCTTCCTTTCTCTCCCCTGCCTGGGTTGTTTCTCACGCCCTGTCTAAGAAGCTGCCCTGATTCATGAGAAAGTATCTTGTTCTTTCTCTGCTTTCGGTTCTGAGAGTCAACGGCTTTTCTTGAGGTAGCGGTTTTCAGTGTTAGAGTGGCTATAGGTTAACTCCCTTTGTGGGCACTTGGCAAAAAGCATTTGTTTTAGCAAGTTTTGGCCAAACTTATTTCGATGATCTCACCTCCCTAATTTATCATCTGTTGGGGTGACAGCATAGCACCTGACCAGACTCAGGGTTTCTCTCCTTAGGAATGTGCGTATGAATGCCAGTCACCCAATTCCCCGTTTTGGGGGGGATCCTGTTCTTTAGTGCCCTAATGACCATCATACGTCTAAACCAGGTGCATCTGCTTTGCATTCCCCTGTCCACACCATCTGCTATGGACTCACTATTTCCTCTCCACACCAAGTTTAATATGAAATATAGTCCCTGACTCTCCTTCACAGGAAATTCAAGTACACTAAACATATTGTTTCAGCTATCAATTTTTTAATCTATATTTCTTAGAGCAAACCACCTTCAGTGGCTTTGTCCTGGGTCAACCTATCTAAGCCGAAACTCCCTTCCTTCTGCGGTTCTGATCTCGGCTTGGCCTCGAGAGATACGTACATGAGGTTGGGAGGGTGAGAGGAGAGCAGCCATGATTGTGTTTGAGGTTACTGTATGCTTTGGTGCTCTTGCATCTCTTCCATTGTTGTGGCTCCATCTTGTTGCTTCAGGATAACCACTGAGCCTGCAGCTCCTGCAGCATCCTCCAGATCGCCTCATTTAGCTCCATGATAAAGGTCTCCACGTTCTTCTGCAAACCACCTACATGTTGGAAGCTTGGAAGAGGTGAGACACCCATGCGGGTTCCAGGTTGTCCTTGAGGTTTCCAGCTCATTCTCACAGAATCCTGTTTGTTCTTGGTCCTCCCTTCTCTTCTTCGTCCCTGCCTCACCCCACGCTTTGCACCCATCTGTCCTTACACCCATCTGTCCTTCCCAACTCCTTGCCCTACTGACTCTAGGCTGTAGCTCAGGTGCAGAAGCAACGGGCAATGTGGAAATTTTAGTAAGTTCTTCCAATACTGTAAGGTCAATCTTACGGTATTAAGAAAACCATTATTTTATATCATTTCCAGTAGTTCTTTTAAAAAAGATTTTATTGAAGTTTAGTTCCTTTACAGTGTTGTGTTAATTTCTGCTCTACAGCGAAGTGACTTAGTTCTACATATATATACTCTTTTTCCTATTCTTTTCCATTATGGTTTGTCACAGGATATTGAATATAGTTCCCTGTGCCATACAGTAGGAACTTGTGGTTTATCCAGCCCGTATATAATAGTTTGTCTCTGCTAATCCTAGTCCCCCAGCCCCGCTTCCTAGTACTCCTTCTTAGATCACACCCTGACTGATATTTAGGTTGGTATCAGCAGTGGTTCCAGAGAAAGCTAACTTTAAGTATGTATTCTTTGGATTGGCTCTGGGATATCTGGAATTGGTTCTCTAATTTGGTTAGACCTAAGTGCATTAATCACCCTTTTCTAGTGGTGAAGGTGACAGTGGTGTTCCATAGCATGCAACAGAACAAATATTTATTTATATGATCACCTTTAGATACCTATAATCAGGCGCATATATGAATTTTATGTTAGCGTTAGGGCACTGATTGAGCAGGGGTAGGGTCTTGCTGATGGAAAGCGATCATATAGTCATATTTTGATGAAGCTACAGGTCTTGAACTTACACATTTTGAGTCTTCTTTGTCAGTAGAAGAAACCCTTCCTCCCCTGTGTAAGGAGATTGATTTTCCTTTGCCTAAAGACACTCAGATGGAATTTCTGGAGCTAGTTCCCTTGCAAGGAACTCCTGATCTTTTTCGTAATCTACCCTCATTACTTCTTTTTGCTTCAAAACCTGTAGTCTCAGTAGAATTCAGAAGATGAAGCACAAAGCGTGGCTAGTGAGGAGATGCAAAATACGCTAAGAAAACTCCACCTTATTTGCCAAATTATTTCCACAGAAGTCTGAGGAGCAAATGTGGAAATGGACCCTCGGGGTGTGAGATCAGGGTTGAAGGAATACACAATTGAATCCAGACAAATTTATTGAAATTTGTTTGCTAAGCAGAATTTTTAGATTCCATGTATTAGCTTAAGGATCAGGGAATGGCTAGAACAGTTACATAGCTGCTTGTTTGAAATCTGGACTTGTTGGTAGTCTACACTAAAAAGTCAAATGGCCAGACTTCCTTATTATACTGAATAGGAAAATGTCTAATGGCTTAGAGTTGTTGGGATTCTAGGGTGATCTATCATGCAGGATCTGTTTGTTCTCCCCCTGAATAGATCCTCCAGGAACGGTATGTTCTCTTCCTAAGAATCTCTGAGAAAAACATGCAAGAGGGGTGCCCTTGCATTCTTGAAGGGCTCTATCGTAGGTGTTCTCTGTAGGCTATAAATGATGGAGAGCTGGACTCCCTGAATTCTGTGGAGAAGATGGCATTACTGGGGTTGCAGGAGCCAAGTGGCCTCGCCTAATTGTGAAAGACAGTGGCGACATGGAAACTGTAATGAATAACAGATCTAAAGCAGTAATCAGAGTGATCTGAATAGCAGAGATCTTTGGCTATTGTTAGTTATGATGCTTCTAGAACTGGAATACATGGGCCACTTTTTAAAGTCTTACATGATTTGTATAAGCAAAAAAAGCTCTAGATCTGTTGAACAGAAGTCACAGCCCCTCAACAGATTTCCAAATTTGAGTCATTTATAGACCCAGAGATCCCTGAATGAGGGGGAAGCCGGGTCCCCTAGACAAAGTACTCTAGTCCCAGCCAAAAAGTTGGACTATAAAACTTCCTCCTCACCTTCCACAAAGACACTAGGATCCATTTGCCAGATTGACTGTGCATTGCAGAAGGGAAATCACCAGACTTTCCAGGAATTGTTGGACACTGGTTCTGAACTGACACTAATTCCTTGAGAACCAAACTGTCATGGTGGTCCATCAGTCAGAGCAAAGCTTATGGAGGTCAGGTGATCAGTGAGGTTTCGGCTTGGGTCCATCTCATTAGGGCCCTATTGGGTCCTTAGACTAACCTGTGGTTATTCTCTCAGTGTGGAATTCATAATTGGAATAGATATGCTGTCAGATGTCTGACTCTTCATATTGTTTCCTCGACCTGTGGTCTGAGAGCCATTATGGGCACAAGGAAACCCAAATACACACCACTATAATTGTCTAGTTGGCAAACTTTTTCTACAGGGTCTGTAAATTAGTAAATATTTAAGGCTTTATGGGTCAATCTAGTCTCTCTTTCTTCTTTTTTTCTTCCTTCTCTTCTGCGCCTCCTATCCCCTCCTCCTCCTCTACCATCTCCTTCTCCTCCTCCTCCTTCTTCTTCTCCTCCAGAACCTTTTAAAACTGTAAAAAGGTTTCTAGCTTGTGGGCCTTATAAAGAGAAACTAAAGTCTACATTTAGTCCATGGGCCATAGTTCACCAGCCCTTGCTCCTGTGGTCTGAGCCATTCCAGGTTATCTCTGCCAAGGTGAAGGACAATGCTGCTGCATCTGGTCCCTCCTACCACTAAGAAAAAGGCATATCACTTAGTGTGCTTCTTGAGATTTTGAAGGAAACATATATCTCATTTGGGCATACTACTCTGACTAGTTACCAAGTAAGCCAACATGCTGTCAGTTTTGAGTGAGACCCAGAAAAGTAAAGGGCCATGTGAGGGGTCCAAGCTGCCATGCAAGCTTCTCTACCACCTGGACCATATGAGTCAACAGGTCTCATGATGTTGAGATTATTTATGGAAAGAGGGATGGACTCATGGCCCATTCTCCTGCCACCCCTCCCTCTTATTGTGCACCTATGGTCCCATGGGGGTTACCCTTTGACCAGTTGACAGAAGAAGAAAATAATTCTGCACAGTACACTGGTACTAGCTGAAAATGAGCAATAGTGGCCCTCCAGCCCCACCCTGAAGTGGCTGTGAAGTGCTGTCATGAAGGAAAATCCTCTCGGTGGGCAGAAATTTTGGCAGTGCACCTGATTCTTCATTTTACCTTAAAAGGAAAGATAACCAGAGTTATAAATGTACAATAACTTATGATCAGCAGTTAATGGTGTGGTCCTCGGCCACCTGACCTCTCTCCCCTGCTAGCTTTCTTCCATTCTATTCCTCTCAACGTCTCCTTTACCCACCTCTTTCTCTCTGCTTCCACTACTCTCTTTCTTTTTGATAAAACCTCAGCATCATCTGACTCCCAGGCTCTGGTCTCTTGCCTCTACCATTATCAAAGTACACTCTCAAACAGAGCATACCTCTCTGCACATGGCAATAATATCTTCTAACTAAGAAATACAAATTTCTCCAGTTTAGATGGATATGCAAGCAACAGAGAACAATGTTTTCAGTGTCCTAGCTATGCCTCCTTCTCTGGAAAGTTGGTACATTCAGCTGAAGTATGACCCTAGTAGGTTCTGAACTAGACAACAACAAACACATAAAAAAAAGGCAGATTTCTTTGTTCATCTTGCTCTGTCGAAGATGAAGTTGCTTCTCCAGTTATGTGTGTGTTGAGGTCTCCAAGATGACTCTCAGACTTGATGATTCACTAGAAGGACTTATGGGGATCAGAAGCTGTATACTCAGGGTTATATTTTGTTACAGTGAAAGGATACAGATTAAAACCAGTAAAGGGAACAGATTCATGGGGAGAAGTCCAAAAGAAATAAGGCATGGGTTTCAGGTATCTTGTCTCAGTGGAGTTGTATGGGATGCACTGAATTCTCCCAGCAGTCATGCATGAAAACAAATGCAAACAGCTAAGGAGGCTCACTTGAGCCTTGAGTTCAGGGTTTTTATTGGAGGTCATGCAGCACCTAAGTGACTGATCTCAGCTACTTGAACTCCAGTCTCCAGTGTAAAAACAGGTGCTCACCAGAAATCATACTGTTAATATAAACTATCTTGTCAAACCTGTACTGTGTGGCCCAAGGCCCCAGGCATACAAACACACTTATTAGGCTGAACTTTCCAAGAGCTCAGAGCTCAGTTCCCAGGAGTCAGCCAAGGGCTAGTCCTGTAAAGAGGTCTTTCTTGGAAATATAGGGATTTGAGAAACTCAGATGTGCTGAGCTAACTCCTTCCTGCTCGTTATGGGTGTACAGACTACGGCTGTGGATTTAAAGGTGTCCCTGTCCATCAAGAAAAGCCAACAGAGGAAAAATAGCATTAGACAGGTGTCCAAATGGAGGAATCAAGAGCTTTGGCTTTGATTTAACAGCTTGGCTGTGCCACTTTTTCATCTTTGACTTTGGAGATGTTACTTCTCTATTGTTACTTTTATTCTTCACTTGTAGAATGGGGTTAATAGGAATATCTACCTCAAAGATTTATTGTGAGGATTAAATAACTTAATTTACATAAAATATTTACCACAGTAAGTGGTCAATAAATCTGAGCAAGGGCCAAAACAAACATGGGCACAGACTACCAATACCACAGACCCTAACCCGCCTAGAGGCTCTGCCCCATCCACAGTAGGGTCTCTTAGACAACTGTCGACTGACGTAGGACAAAACCATAGGCATAGAAAAGGCTGCTGTGATAATGTTTATTGTGTTTGTAGGTACAAGAGTTTTCTGAAAGTCCAGTTTCACAGGTTGGGTTCCGTGGGAAGCAGACTCTAGGGGATCTTAGCATGCAAAAGTTTTATTAGGGAGTGTTCCTCTGATCAACACCTGTGGTAGGAAGGGAAGGGGAGGGGAAGGAAGGAGGCCAGACCAGGTACAGGGAGAACTTCAGGTGTGAGTTGGTCTCAATGAAATGCTCAGCTGACACTACTGGCAGTTTTGAAGCTGAGATAACCTTGTAGATTTGCCCCAATTTGGGAAGAAGGGGGCCAGGACTTTGCACCCCTGGGTTATTCCTATTATTGAATTTTGCCCACCCTGGGAAGGGGCACAGCTTTGGATGAGGCAGCTCTCTTTTGTTGAGACTGTGATTACAGTAGACTGGCAGCTCAGGACAGGCTGGCTTCCTGGGCAGGCAATGTGTGCAGACTCAGAGGACCCCACGCTTGGTTAAACTCTCCACTGCCACCACCTCAAAATTGTTGGTAGTATTTGAATAAGAGGCCCCACATTTTCTTTTTGCATTGAACCCTACAAATTATGTAGTTGGTCCTGGATAGGGGTCCTTTGTTGACAGTGCTTTCAGCGGCTACGATCATAAGTCCTCACTAAATGGGGATTTGGGTGATATATTTTATTACTTATAGTATACAAATAAATATGACCACTTCTAACAAAAAATTGAGTAATTTAAAGTAAACAAATAGGATTATTAAACTCATTAGAAAGAAAAGTTTCAATTTCTTTTCTTTAAATTGAGTTCTGGGCAGAGTCAAGATGGCGGACTAGGAGTATGAGGAATTCACATCTCCACAAAACTTGGGCACCTACCAGGCACTGGTGGGAGACCACAGACACCTAAGGGAACAGGAGGAACCCACAGCAACCAGGTAGGCCGTGGGGCATGGGGGGGAGTGAGGGGGGAGGAGGAGAAGTGGAGGCTGGATGGGTCCGGCACCCCTGAGGAGCGGCTGGGGGAGGGGAAGGGATCCCACCCCTGAAGAGGGAAATTGGGGGACCATTGGGAAGGCTGAGGATCAAAAGGGAGTATGGCTAGGTTTCCCTCGCCCACTTGGGTCCCTGGGAGCCTGCTGAGATCTCAGGCTTGATCCTCTGCTCACTGAGGCCCCCTCCAGCCCCTTGGGTCCTGAGGCAGTGGGAGGGAGGAAGGGGGAGCAAAGTAAAGGCCGGACCTCCAAGACCGGCACCCCTGAGGGGCAGCTGGGGAGGAGAGGAGTTCCTACACCCAGCGGGACCCACCCACAGTTAGGGGTCAAGCTTGGATGGGGGAGACCCTGTGGGGGGCATGGAGGAATGGAAGGGAATGTGGCCAGCGCTTTCCCTGTCCACTGAGGCACCAGGGAGCCTGTTGGGCTCCCGGGCCTAATCTTCTGCCCTCAGAACCTCCCTCCTGCTGAGCAGAGCCCAAGCTCCACCCCTACACCCCCAGCCAAGACCCCACCTCTACACTTGAGACCCCCCTGAGACCCCCTCCAATTGTGCTGGGCCTAACCCCACCCACACACGCTCACCCAGGGCCTTACCTCCAAACTTCAGAGCTCCACACTCCACATGCCCTGCCTCTCCCCTTCCACGTGGGTCCTAAGCTCCTAAGCAGAGGCCCCGCCCCACACTTGAAGTCGCCCCACCTAGGCCCTGCTACCAATCCAGCTGCATGGATTGAGCCTAGGCCCGCCCCACATTCAAACATTACCCGCACCCCCCAGGCCCCACCCACCCTAAGCCCCACCCCAGCCTAAGTTCCACGCTCCCCCCACCTAAACTCTGCCCCCATAGCCAAGACCTTTTTTAGGTTGGTATTCTGTTTTACCTTGTTGTTATTGGTTCATTTACATTTTTATTTTTGCTAATAAATCTTTTATTTTTCTAATTTTATTTAATTTTTTATACTTTGTTATTTTTCTGCTCCTTTTAGCTTGTTCCTCCCCACCCTTTTTTTTCTTTTTTCTGTTGTTGTTTTGTTTTCCCTTGTTGCAGTTGTTTCAATTATATTTTTATTTTTCCTAATATAGTTTTTAGCTTTCTAATTATATTTTATTTTTTATTCTTTGTTATTGTACTGCTCCTCTTTTTTTTTTTTTTTTTTTTGCCATACCATGCAGCTTATGGGATCTTGGTTCCCAGGCCAGAGGGTGGGCCTGAGCTCCTGTGCTGGGAGCGCTGAGTCCAAACTGCTAGACTGAGAACCTCAGATCCCAGGGGAATATTAACCGGAGTGAAGCCTCCTGAAGGTCTTCATCTCAGCACCAAGACCTAGTTCTATCCAACTGCCTGCAAACTCCAGTACTGGATGTCTCAGGCCAAACAACCAGTAAGAGAGGAATACAGCCCCACCCACCAAAAAACAAAAAATGAAATGACAAAGGGGAAGTTCATAGCAATTCAAGCTCACCTCAAGAAACAAGAAAAATTTCAAATAAACAACCTAAACTTACACTTAAAGCAGCTAGAAAAAGAAGAAGAAAGAAAACCTAAAGTTAGTAGAAGGAAAGAAATCATAAAAGATCAGAGCAGAGATAAATGAAATAGAAATGAAGAAAATAATAGCAAAGATCAATAAAACTAAAAGTTGGTTCTTTGAGAAGACAAACAAAATTGATAAAACTTTAGCCAGACTCATCAAGAAAAATAGGGAGAGCACTCAAATCAATATAATTGGAAATGAAAAAGGAGAGATTACAACTGACATAGCAGAAATACAAAAGATCATAAGAGACTACTACAAGCAACTATATGCCAATAAAATGGACAACCTGGAAGAAATGGACAAATTCTTGGAAAAGTACAATCTTCCAAGATTGAACCAGGAAGAAATAGAAAACATGAACAGACCAATCACAAGTAATGAACTTGAAACTGTAATTAAAAATCTTCCAACAAACAAAAGTCCAAGACCTGATGCCTTCATAGTTGAATTCTATCAAACATTAACACCTATCCTTCTCAAATTCTTCCAAAAAATTGCAGATGGAGGACCACTCTCAAACTCATTCTATGAGGCCACCATTACCCTGATACCAAAACCAGACAAAGATATCACAAAAAAAGAAAATTATAAACCAATATCACTGATGAACATAGATGCAAAAATCTTCAACAAATACTAGCAAACAGAATCCAACAACACATTAAAAGGATCATACATCATGATCAAGTGGGATTTATCCCAGGGATGCAAGGATTCTTTAATATATGCAAATCAGTCAATGTGATACACCATATTAACAAATTAAAGAACAGGAGCCGTATGATTATCTCAATAGATGCAGAAAAAGCTTTTGACAAAATTCAACACCCATTTATGATAAAAACTCTCCAGAAAGTGGGCATAGAGGGAACCTACCTCACCATAATAAAAGCCGTATACAACAAACCCACAGCAAACATCATTCTCAATGGTGAAAAACTGAAAGCATTTCTTCTAAGATCAGGAACAAGACAAGGATGTCCACTCTCACCACTGTTATTCAACATAGTATTGGAAGTCCTAGCCACAACAATCAGAGAAGAAAAAGAAATAAAAGGAATACAAATTGGAATGGAAGAAGTAAAATTGTCACTGTTTGCAGATGGCATGATACTATACATAGAAAATTTTAAAGATGCCACCAGAGGGCTTCCCTGGTGGTGCAGTGGTTGAGAGTCCGCCTGCCGATGCAGGGGACATGGGTTTGTGTCCTGGTCTGGGAAGATCCCACATGCCGCGGAGCGGCTAGGCCCATGAGCCATGGCTGCTGAGCCTGCGCGTCCGGAGCCTGTGCTCTGCGACGGGAGAGGCCACAACAGTGAGAGGCCCGCGTACTGAAAAAAAAAAAAAAAAAAAAAAAAAAAAAAAAGATGCCACCAGAAAACTACTAGAACTAATCAATGAATTTGGTGAGGTTGTAGGATACAAAATAATGCATTCCAGAGATCTCTTGCATTCCTATATACTAACATAGAAAATCAGAAGGAGAAATTAAGGAAACACTCCCATTTACCATCACAATGAAAAGAATAAAATACCTAGGAATAAACCTATCTAAGGAGGCAAAAAACCTGTACTCAGAAAACTATAAAACACTAATGAAAGTAATCAAAGATAACATAAACACATGGAGAGGTATACCATGCTCCTGGATTGGAAGAATCAATATGGTGTACATGACTATACTACCCAAAGCAATCTACAGGTTCAGTGCAATCCCTATCAAATTATCAATGGCATTTTTCACAGAACTAGAACAAAAAATTTCACAATATTTATGGAAACACAGAAGACCCCGAATAGCCAAAGCAATCTTGAGAAAGAAAAATGGAGCTGGAGGAATCAGGCTCCC